>NC_136629.1:5002355-5055338 GCF_933228915.1 Telmatherina bonti
ACTGAATTCCCATCATGCATACCACCTCATCTTGTCCCAAACCCAGAGACATCTCCTCGTCTTGTCTCAAACCCAGAGACGCGTCGTTTCGCATGTCCACCATCTTGTGGATCACACAGAAGAAGTTTGTCACGTCTCAACATGACCTCGTTTTCCAAGGAAATGTGAAAAGTAGGTAATTGTCGCCCAAGTGGCAACCTCTGGCAGTTAAAAGTGAAGCCCAAGTGGAAGTGCATAAAACTGCAGTTCCCCCTTCATCCACTAGGGGCTGCAAAACAGAGCAAATCCCCATAAACTCCCATGTTAAAAACACCAACTTCACAGCAGAAATAAACATGTTTACAGCAGAAATAAACATGTTTACAGCGGGAATAAGCATGTTTACAGCAGAAATAAACACATTTACAGCAGGAATAAACATGTTTACAGCAGGAATAAACATGTTTACAGCAGAAATAAACATGTTTACAGCCTCGTTCAAAAATCCATTTTAGGTTTAATAGGTCAGGTTTACCTTCATGACAACTGTGGGGGGAGTGAATTTTTTTCTAACTCCCCTGTTTAAAAGTAATTAAAATTCGAAGTTCGGTATATTTAGGGGCGTGTCCTTTTGATTGGCAGGTACCGATCCTTCTCCTTACATATAAAGCCCTCCACAACCAGGCACCACTATATATCAAAGACCTCATTGTTCCTTATATACCAAGCAGAGTACTTTGTTCGCAGACTGCAGGCTTACTTGTGGTTCCTAGAGTCTCAAAGAGCTGAGCAGGAGGCAGAGCCTTTGGTTATCAGGCCCCTCTCTTATGGAATAAGCTCCCAGTTAGTGTTAGGGAAGCAGACACCCTCCCCACCTTTAAGACTAGGCTGAAGACTTATCTTTTTGATAAGTCCTATAGCTAGGGATGGTTAACATCCCTTAGTTATGCTGCTATAGGTTTAGACTGCTGAGGGACATTTCCTGATACACTGAGCTTCTTTCTTTTTCTCTTTATCTCTTTCTTTTACCCCCCCCCCCCCCATAACAGTGTTGCATCATTAACATGTATGTCTCCTGTCTCAGCAGGTCTCCTTGGCGTAGCAGTTCCTGTTGTCTGTTGTCTTTCTGTCCTCTTCCCCCCACACAGCAGAGGCAGATGGCTGCCTGTCCTGAGCCGGGTTCTGCCGGAGGTTTCCTTCCTGTTAAAAGGGAGTTTTTTCCTTCCCACTGTCGCCAGTGTGCTTGCTCAGGATGGGAGATTGAGTTGGACTCAACTCAATCTGTTGGTTTCCTTATATAGGCTGTTATGAATTGGCCTTCATTATGTTTTCCCCTCTGTCTGTAAAGCGTCTTGAGATGGCATTGCCGTGATTTGACGCTGTATAAATAAAGTTGAATTGAATTGAATTGAATTGATCTCCCGCTTCAAGTCAGGAGAACGTAGAACAACCGCGGTTTTTAGCCGGTTAACAACGTGACTTAGCTTTAGCCCGCTTACCTCTGTTAGCTGGTTAGCTCCTGTTATCTCCGGGTTAGCTCGGTTAGCTCTTAGCTACAGAAAGGTCGGAGTTTGCTTGATGTCAATCATCCACCATGACACTCACAGCCCCCCCTCTCAGCTCCACCTCTTTGACCATATTTGTATTTTCCGGGCGAGACGACGCGCATGCCCCTGCCAAGATGGCGATGGTAGGAACCGCCCACCGAGCTTCAATTCAGCTCTTCAGAAACCTACGGGTGACGTAACGGAGGCTCCACCCATCTTTTTATAAACAGTCTATGGTGTCGCATCAAAGGAAAGATATGTCACAAAACATGGACTTATAAGGTAACATAAGGTACAATGACCATGCATCAAATGATTGGTCCAGAAACCATAGCGTTTCCCTGGAGCTTCATATTTAGACATCTTTAATTAATTCATACACTATTTTATATTAGATCAATCATGTCTTCTACAACAGATCTGGATCAAATTGGGGTTGACTTCTATAGATTTACAATCAAATATAATGAAACAAATTAATCAATGTTGAGAATCAAATACGTCTTTTGAAAGATCGTACTGTAACTCAGTTGCTGATATAAATGACTCTAAACTTGAAAGTAGAGTTACGTTCATTCCTCTCGTGCTTCCATGCATCTTCTCTGTTGCCATGGTTGCTAAGTCAGTTCATCCACTAGTGAGCGGTCCTGAGTTCAGAGTTGACTTCAGACACTGCGGTAATTTACAGCCATAAAGTTGTTGACAACCTTCCAAAAATAAAAGTTCTTTTCATCTGGCGGTTTCTGAGTTGTCTCTGTTCCTCTTTTTCTTCTCTGGTTTTTTCTTTTTGTTGGTTCTGTGTCAGATATACAACTCAACATTGCCTCCATGATTTTTGGAGGTGCCCCTCAGTTCCCTGCAACAACAGCGGCGGCTGCTTAACAGATGGACCAAACTGTCCGTCCATCTCCATCGTCTGTGTAAAGCGTAACTGGCCTTTAGCATTCATCACACGGTGTGCTATCATGATCTTTTCACCTGTCTGATCCATTAATGGCAACACACGTTGCAATGACATCATGTAAAAGTACTCTTTATTCTTCTCAGGAAGCATGTCATGGAACATGGAAGTGTGGACCAACGCAGAGGCAGGAGAGTGAGGACGTGAAGAGAAAATAGTTTTAATCAGTTGAGAACTGACTGACATCAGAACTGAGCGGAGAAGAACTAAGAACCGACAAGCAAACAATGAACCCGCAAGAGAGAAAAGAAACCAAGTGGTATAAATCCAGGCGAAACAACGAGATGCTGGTGTGACTGAATAACTCCAGGTGAACTAATGAACAGGAAACACAACGACAAAATAAAACAGGAAAGAAGAACTGAAGACTAAACCCCAAACTCACATCGTGACAGAGCAGCGGCTGCAGCTACAGGCTCCACCCATCCTCCATCCGTTCCATCCTCCATCCATCCCATCCTCCATCCGTCCCATCCTCCATCCGTTCCATCCTCCATCCGTCCCATCCTCCATCCGTCCCATCCTCCATCCGTTCCATCCTCCATCCGTTCCATCCTCCATCCATCCCATCCTCCATCCGTCCCATCCTCCATCCGTTCCATCCTCCATCCATCCCATCCTCCATCCGTTCCATCCTCCATCCGTTCCATCCTCCATCCATCCCATCCTCCATCCGTTCCATCCTCCATCCATCCCATCCTCCATCCGTCCCATCCTCCATCCGTTCCATCCTCCATCCGTCCCATCCTCCATCCGTCCCATCCTCCATCCGTTCCATCCTCCATCCGTTCCATCCTCCATCCGTCCCATCCTCCATCCATCCCATCCTCCATCCGTTCCATCCTCCATCCATCCCATCCTCCATCCGTTCCATCCTCCATCCGTTCCATCCTCCATCCATCCCATCCTCCATCCGTTCCATCCTCCATCCGTTCCATCCTCCATCCGTCCCATCCTCCATCCGTTCCATCCTCCATCCGTTCCATCCTCCATCCGTCCCATCCTCCATCCGTTCCATCCTCCATCCGTTCCATCCTCCATCCGTTCCATCCATCCGTTCCATCCTCCATCCGTCCCATCCTCCATCCGTTCCATCCTCCATCCGTCCCATCCTCCATCCGTTCCATCCTCCATCCGTTCCATCCTCCATCCATCCCATCCTCCATCCGTTCCATCCTCCATCCGTTCCATCCTCCATCCGTCCCATCCTCCATCCGTTCCATCCTCCATCCGTTCCATCCTCCATCCGTTCCATCCTCCATCCGTCCCATCCTCCATCCGTTCCATCCTCCATCCGTTCCATCCTCCATCCGTTCCATCCTCCATCCATCCCATCCTCCATCCGTCCCATCCTCCATCCGTTCCATCCTCCATCCGTTCCATCCTCCATCCATCCCATCCTCCATCCGTTCCATCCTCCATCCGTTCCATCCTCCATCCGTCCCATCCTCCATCCGTTCCATCCTCCATCCGTTCCATCCTCCATCCATCCCATCCTCCATCCGTCCCATCCTCCATCCGTTCCATCCTCCATCCGTTCCATCCTCCATCCATCCCATCCTCCATCCATCCCATCCTCCATCCGTTCCATCCTCCATCCGTTCCATCCTCCATCCATCCCATCCTCCATCCGTTCCATCCTCCATCCGTTCCATCCTCCATCCGTTCCATCCTCCATCCATCCCATCCTCCATCCGTTCCATCCTCCATCCGTTCCATCCTCCATCTGTTCCATCCTCCATCCATCCCATCCTCCATCCGTTCCATCCTCCATCCGTCCCATCCTCCATCCATCCCATCCTCCATCCGTTCCATCCTCCATCCGTCCCATCCTCCATCTGTTCCATCCTCCATCCATCCCATCCTCCATCCATCCCATCCTCCATCCGTCCCATCCTCCATCCATCCCATCCTCCATCCATCCCATCCTCCATCCGTCCCATCCTCCATCCGTCCCATCCTCCATCCATCCCATCCTCCATCCGTTCCATCCTCCATCCGTTCCATCCTCCATCTGTTCCATCCTCCATCCATCCCATCCTCCATCCATCCCATCCTCCATCCGTCCCATCCTCCATCCATCCCATCCTCCATCCGTCCCATCCTCCATCCGTTCCATCCTCCATCCATCCCATCCTCCATCCATCCCATCCTCCATCCGTTCCATCCTCCATCCATCCCATCCTCCATCTGTTCCATCCTCCATCCATCCCATCCTCCATCCATCCCATCCTCCATCCGTCCCATCCTCCATCCGTTCCATCCTCCATCCATCCCATCCTCCATCTGTTCCATCCTCCATCCATCCCATCCTCCATCCGTCCCATCCTCCATCTGTTCCATCCTCCATCCATCCCATCCTCCATCCGTCCCATCCTCCATCCGTCCCATCCTCCATCCATCCCATCCTCCATCCGTTCCATCCTCCATCCGTCCCATCCTCCATCTGTTCCATCCTCCATCCATCCCATCCTCCATCCGTCCCATCCTCCATCCGTCCCATCCTCCATCCGTTCCATCCTCCATCTGTTCCATCCTCCATCCATCCCATCCTCCATCCGTTCCATCCTCCATCCGTTCCATCCTCCATCCGTCCCATCCTCCATCCGTTCCATCCTCCATCTGTCCATCCTCCATCCGTCCCATCCTCCATCCGTTCCATCCTCCATCTGTCCATCCTCCATCCATCCCATCCTCCATCCATCCCATCCTCCATCCATCCCATCCTCCATCCGTCCCATCCTCCATCCGTTCCATCCTCAATCTGTCCATCCTCCATCCGTCCCATCCTCCATCCGTTCCATCCTCCATCTGTCCATCCTCCATCCATCCCATCCTCCATCCATCCCATCCTCCATCCGTCCCATCCTCCATCTGTCCATCCTCCATCTGTCCTTCCTCCATCCATCCCATCCTCCATCCGTTCCATCTTCCATCCATCCCATCCTCCATCCATCCCATCCTCCATCCGTTCCATCCTCCATCTGTCCATCCTCCATCTGTCCCATCCTCCATCCATCCCATCCTCCATCCGTCCCATCCTCCATCTGTCCATCCTCCATCCGTCCCATCCTCCATCTGTCCATCCTCCATCCATCCCATCATCCTTCCGTCCCATCCTCCATCCGTCCCATCCTCTTTCCGTCCCAACCGCCATCCATCCCATCCTCCATCTGCCCATCATCCTTCCGTCCCATCCTCCATCTGTCCCATCCTCCATCCGTCCCATCCTCCATCCATCCCATCATCCTTCCATCCCATCCTCCATCCGTCCCATCCTCCATCCATCCCATCCTCCATCCGTCCCATCCTCTTTCCGTCCCAACCGCCATCCATCCCATCCTCTTTTCGTCCCATCCTCCATCCGTCCCATCCTCCATTTGACCCATCCTCTATCCATCCCATCCTCCCAGGATCCATTCCCATCAGCTGATCCTGGGTCACCGTTGCAGGTACCGGATCTGCTCGGGATCTCATATGGATCTTACACCACTTTACAGTCCACTCCTGAAGAATCGGATCCACTTGGGTCTCGATTATCTACACGTATTTTCGTTTTATTTCACATGTACTTTTGCAATCTAAACTTTTTTTTCTCCAAAGCAAGAAAAAAGTAAATTTATCATCAAGAAATAAAAAGCCAGACATGTTAATGAGCCTGATTTTATTTATCTTGAGCCTCTTCTAAGAAATAACTCAACTCAGCCACTTTCTTTATGTAGACCTTTATCTTCCTGGATGTATTTCACTGAGGTCCTTTAGCTCTGAGTTTTATGTGAGCCCCCCACTGCCAAGGTCGTCAAGGCAACTCCTCCATGCATCACAAACTTGTGTGTCAAACCCCACGAGCTTGTCCTGCTGCTCATTTCATGCAACAGGAAATAACATTCATTTTCAGAGTTGCTCTGCTGAAACGGTGAATTAATGTGAATATGAACTGAACAGGAGTCCCTGACATTAAAATGAAGTGACGTATGAGTGGCGGCCTCTCTGCTCGCGGGAGTGTTAGAGATGATGGGGGGGGGGGGGCTGTGGCATGTCCCTTTCCACTTTGTAAAAGTCGTTTGAGTTTCCTGCGCAAAAAACTACTTTGGCAAGTCGTCCAAACCAACCACAGTCTTCTGCGGCCTTGTGCCAACGTCCAGCCAATCATATCATATGATGTCACATGCAGGCGCAAGGCTCCGAGCAATTCTGGTGCCCAGACAGTCAGATGTTAAAGAAGTGTGTGGATAAAAAGGTAAAAGTGCTGTAATATGTCATCCAGCTGGAGCAAAAAAATACTCTTTACATTTTCTATTTTTTTTTTTCTTAGAAATGTGATGAAATATATTTTTCCAGTTTTTACTGAGACTGAATTATAATATTAATGTTAATTTTAATAATTTATTCCAGTAAACTGAGCTGAAATTATTTCCTGGAAAGAATTCTGCATGTTCAGAGCCGATGAGACGAGAGCCGAGCATGTCGCTCCACTTAAAGGCCAGAGTTTCTTTCCCAGCAAAGTTGAACTGAACTTCTTCACGTTGCCTGGCAACAACTGGCCTCCTGCACCCACTCAGGTGTGATGGGGATGCGGTGGGGGGTGACTGTGTGGGCAGATATTCAGAGAGAAAACAGATGGAGACGAGGAGAGAGAACGGCTGGAACAACTTTTCTTTTTCTTCTCTATCTGTCTCACAAACACTTCCAGACACAGTGTGGTTTCCATGGAGATCACTATGGGATGCCAAAGCGGTTGCTGGGAGAGGAGGAGTCAGAGGAGGTCAAGATGATGAGGAGCGTGGGTGGTCACCGCCATGAGCACGGAGGCGTTTTTATTTGCAGCAGCTTTTACAAAGAAATGTGAGAAACAGTGTTGGAGGGTTGAGCTGTTACCGGGAGGCGTTCATGGACACAAAGCAAAGGGGGAAAACACAGCATCGGGGCTGAGATGATCTCTGACACACCGCATGTAGTGTCAGGTCTGAGAAAATGACCTCATCTGACCCCAACCCGACTAAAAACACACTGCTTTTCTTCTGGATTCACTCGGTGGAACTGGACTGGTGACCACCACAGTCCAGAGGGGGGTGGGAGAGAAGAAAACAGCACTTCCTGTCATGTCATCTGTGACAGGAAGTGCTGTTTTTCTTCTGAAAAAATGAAGTGAGCGAAGAGGGGGTGGGGGTGCAACATACTCATCTGAAAAATTAAAGGGAAGCTTGCTGACCTGAGTCAGCTTCCACCATTACATCTGACCTGAGTCAGCCCCCCCCTCCCATTACATCTGACCTGAGTCACCCCCCCCCTCCCATTACATCTGACCTGAGTCAGCCCCCCCCTCCCATTACATCTGACCTGAGTCAGCCCCCCCTCCCATTACATCTGACCTGAGTCACCCCCCCCCCCCTCCCATCACACCTGAGCTGAGTCACCCCCCCCCCCTCCCATCACACCTGAGCTGAGTCACCCCCCCCCCCCCCCCCCCATCACACCTGACTTCAAACTGCTGTTAAAGTGAACACCAGGGTTGAGCGTGTTGCATGGCGTTGCTTAGCAACAGAAAGACATGCATGTTCAGAGGCTTTTAGGAAAATCAGAGCTGTTGTTATGTAAGTGTCATTACTCTGAGATCCTCTTCATCCTCTAACAGCTAAAACCACTTCTGTCCTCACTGTGTGTCTGTGTGACTAATCCTCCAGGCCGGTTGTCAAGGCGACAGCAGCGTCTCCAGAGTGGGTCTCACATAAACACACCTCTTCAGCATGTTTTCAGCTTTAACTGGCTGATTCATCCCACACCAGCCCGTTTGCTGCCTTGCTCCCTGTAATGGAGAGTCAGGATTCAGCAGCTGATCAGGGATCCTCCTGCTGGGATTTAGTTCAATCAGGTTCCAGGCTGTTGGGTCTCGTGACTTTCTGTTATATAACACCTTTGTTACCTCTTCATGTCAATCATTCAGTGACATAGAAACACTTACAGAAGTTGTATTGAAGGATTCTAACCAGCAACCTGCTTCTTGGTCCTGATGACGACATACTGAAGTTAGGAATAAAACTGCTACAGACAAGAACGAAGTAGTGAACAGTCAGAGAGTAGTGATCAACCAGGTGGTGGTCAACCAGGAAGTGGTGATCAACCAGGTGGTGGTGGTCCACCAGGAAGTGGTGATCAACCAGGTGGTGGTGGTCCACCAGGAAGTGGTGATCAACCAGGTGGTGGTGGTCCACCAGGAAGTGGTGATCAACCAGGTGGTGGTGGTCCACCAGGAAGTGGTGATCAACCAGGTGGTGGTGGTCCACCAGGAAGTGGTGATCCACCAGGTGGTGGTGGTCAACCAGGAAGTGGTGATCAACCAGGTGGTGGTGGTCCACCAGGAAGTGGTGATCCACCAGGTGGTGGTGGTCCACCAGGAAGTGGTGATCAACCAGGTGGTGGTGGTCCACCAGGAAGTGGTGATCAACCAGGTGGTGGTGGTCCACCAGGAAGTGGTGATCAACCAGGTGGTGGTGGTCCACCAGGAAGTGGTGATCAACCAGGTGGTGGTGGTCCACCAGGAAGTGGTGATCAACCAGGTGGTGGTGGTCCACCAGGAAGTGGTGATCAACCAGGTGGTGGTGGTCAACCAGGAAGTGGTGATCAACCAGGTGGTGGTGGTCCACCAGGAAGTGGTGATCAACCAGGTGGTGGTGGTCCACCAGGAAGTGGTGATCAACCAGGTGGTGGTGGTCCACCAGGAAGTGGTGATCAACCAGGTGGTGGTGGTCCACCAGGAAGTGGTGATCAACCAGGTGGTGGTGGTCAACCAGGAAGTGGTGATCAACCAGGTGGTGGTGGTCCACCAGGAAGTGGTGATCAACCAGGTGGTGGTGGTCCACCAGGAAGTGGTGATCAACCAGGTGGTGGTGGTCAACCAGGAAGTGGTGATCAACCAGGTGGTGGTGGTCCACCAGGAAGTGGTGATCAACCAGGTGGTGGTGGTCCACCAGGAAGTGGTGATCAACCAGGTGGTGGTGGTCAACCAGGAAGTGGTTATCAACCAGGTGGTGGTGGTCCACCAGGAAGTGGTGATCAACCAGGTGGTGGTGGTCCACCAGGAAGTGGTGATCAACCAGGTGGTGGTGGTCCACCAGGAAGTGGTGATCAACCAGGTGGTGGTGGTCCACCAGGAAGTGGTGATCAACCAGGTGGTGGTGGTCCACCAGGAAGTGGTGATCAACCAGGTGGTGGTGGTCAACCAGGAAGTGGTGATCAACCAGGTGGTGGTGGTCCACCAGGAAGTGGTGATCAACCAGGTGGTGGTGGTCCACCAGGAAGTGGTGATCAACCAGGTGGTGGTGGTCAACCAGGAAGTGGTGATCAACCAGGTGGTGGTGGTCCACCAGGAAGTGGTGATCAACCAGGTGGTGGTGGTCCACCAGGAAGTGGTGATCAACCAGGTGGTGGTGGTCCACCAGGAAGTGGTGATCAACCAGGTGGTGGTGGTCAACCAGGAAGTGGTGATCAACCAGGTGGTGGTGGTCCACCAGGAAGTGGTGATCAACCAGGTGGTGGTGGTCCACCAGGAAGTGGTGATCAACCAGGTGGTGGTGGTCAACCAGGAAGTGGTGATCAACCAGGTGGTGGTGGTCCACCAGGAAGTGGTGATCAACCAGGTGGTGGTGGTCCACCAGGAAGTGGTGATCAACCAGGTGGTGGTGGTCAACCAGGAAGTGGTTATCAACCAGGTGGTGGTGGTCCACCAGGAGCAGAAAAGTGAAGTTTTCCTGAACATCTTCAGGATTGAATTCTGTTTTACTTCTGGGTGGAAACCCGTTGCTAGAGGCGAAAATGATGAGTTTTATAAAGACATACAAAAACCAAGAAACACAGATTTTTATTCAGCTCAGAGTTCAAACAAACAACTGCTCCAGTATGTCTCCGATTGTCTCCATCAGTACTAATCACACAATCTGATCAATAAGTCTTCAGGTCATTACAGGTGGTGCCTGCGTCAATGGAAAACCAGAGGAACGCTGGGTCTTTGGTCTGATCTGTCTGTCAGAAGCGAGTCTTGAAGCCGGAGAGCTCCAGCTTATCGATGGCTCTCTGGTTGGTGAAGGAAGCTCTGGTGATGCGACTGGTTGGACTTCCTTCTTTACTCAACCACACCTTCCTGCAGAGACCAGGAACAGAAAGAAGGAAATCAGTTAAAGAGAAGGAAACCTTCAGTGTTCACATATTTGATTTAATAAAGCTGTTGGCTTGATAAAAGTTTTTATCAAGCCAACAGCTTGGATAACAACAAGAAACACAACCATGCTAACAGTAAGACCCATATTCAAGATAACATCCAGGATAATGTCCAGGCTAACAGCTAGGATAACGTCCAGGATAATGTCCAGGCTAACAGCTAGGATAACGTCCAGGATAATGTCCAGGCTAACAGGTAGATACAACCAGGATAATGTCCAGGCTAACAGGTAGATACAACCAGGATAATGTCCAGGCTAACAGGTAGATACAACCAGGATAATGTCCAGGCTAACAGCTAGGATAACATCCAGCATAATGTCCAGGCTAAAAGCTAGGATAGCATCCAGGCTAACAGTGAGTATAACATCCAGGATTACATCCAGGCTAACAGCTAGAATAACATCCAGGATAATTTTCACGCTAAAAGCTTGGATAACATCCGGGCTAAAAGCTAGGATAGCATCCAGGCTTCCAGTGGTTATAACATCCAGGATTGCATCCAGGTTAACAGCTAAGATAACATCAAGGCAAACAGCTAGGATAACATCCATGCTAACAACCAGGCAAAAAGTTGGGCTAATAACTTTTTTTCTCCACCTTTCAGTGTTCACGTCTTTGATTTAACTAACATAAAATAAGAAAATAGATAAACTAGGCAGGATATGTCTGTTGATAGATTGATTTGACATCATTTCAGCCTGATAACTGAAGCTGAAAACATCATGTGTGACTGGGATTAAAAGCTTCAAATTCTACATGATAGTTTATAGTAAAAAGATTTTTTTTTTTAATCTTCATGCAGCTGTTGTGCGACAGGCGGATCCCAATGTGTTGGGACAAAAAGTGGGGAGGGATAAAGGGGTTGGGGGTCGAGGCTTTATCTGGATGACCAGAGGCATGACGGGAAAACAGAGGCATTTCTTTGGTTATTTATACAGTAGTCTGAAATTCTGAGCGTGTTGGATGGCTGTGAGTTTGTGTGTGTAGATTAGAGGAGATTTGGGCAGATCAGGGTCAGCGGCATGGAGCTCAGAGAGCGAGAGAGAGAGGGAGAGAGAGTCCATGTCCTACTTTTTTATTGGCATAAAACTCTATACAGTGGAGTGGTGGGCTTCATGACCCACTAACGTCTACACATAGCAGCTGGATCAAAGCTGGTTTGTAATCGGCAGCCATTTTCCAGAAACACTCTAATCTCTGCGATGGAGCCATACATGGAACCTCTATACCTGTGAGGACTTGTCTGACATTATACTTCCAGGATTTTTCTGCTTATTATTCTACTTCTTTGTGTAATGACTGTTACACAACAGACTAAGCCGGCGCGATGTGAGTTAACACAGCGGTCACATGATCAGGATGTAAACAAAACACTTTAAGGTAAAGACTGATGTTTTAAACACACACTGATGTGTTTTGCATCTGTGTCACATTTAACAGATGAAGGTTTCACCAAACTCAGATAGGCTAGAATTTCCCCTGGCTCAACTTGTCCTTTGTCTGTTTCACAAAAGCAGGAACACATCAGTTACCATGGAGATTTTATTCTCCTTAACATCTGTTAGAATGGAGATTTCTTATGTACAGCGAGGCTGTTAACAATCAGGCTTACAACCTGACGAACAAGAAGGCAAACATTCAGAATACCAAGCAGGCAAACAGTGGGCTTAAAAGCCTTTCTGCATCTGTCTGAGCTGCAGCCCTAAAACCTGCCTGATGCCGAGGCTGACAGAGGGGTTCATGTTGTCCTCATGGAGGCATCACATCCATGTCGGACATTGTGTCAGTTTCCCTCCATCCTTCAGTTTCCCTCCACCTGACAGTTTCCCTCCATCCTACAGCTTCCCTCCATCCTACAGTTTCCCTCCATCCTACAGCTTCCCTCCATCCTACAGCTTCCCTCCATCCTACAGTTTCCCTCCATCCTTCAGTTTCCCTCCATCCTACAGTTTCCCTCCATCCTACAGTTTCCCTCCATCCTTCAGTTTCCCTCCATCCTTCAGTTTCCCTCCATCCTACAGTTTCCCTCCATCCTACAGTTTCCCTCCATCCTTCAGTTTCCCTCCATCCTTCAGTTTCCCTCCATCCTTCAGTTTCCCTCCACCTGACAGTTTCCCTCCATCCTACAGCTTCCCTCCATCCTACAGCTTCCCTCCATCCTACAGTTTCCCTCCATCCTACAGTTTCCCTCCATCCTACAGCTTCCCTCCATCCTACAGTTTCCCTCCATCCTACAGCTTCCCTCCATCCTACAGTTTCCCTCCATCCTACAGTTTCCCTCCATCCTACAGTTTCCCTCCATCCTTCAGTTTCCCTCCACCTGACAGTTTCCCTCCATCCTACAGCTTCCCTCCATCCTACAGCTTCCCTCCATCCTACAGTTTCCCTCCATCCTACAGTTTCCCTCCATCCTACAGCTTCCCTCCATCCTACAGTTTCCCTCCATCCTACAGCTTCCCTCCATCCTACAGTTTCCCTCCATCCTACAGTTTCCCTCCATCCTACAGTTTCCCTCCATCCTACAGTTTCCCTCCATCCTACAGTTTCCCTCCATCTTTAGTTTCCCTCCATCCTACAGTTTCCCTCCATCCTACAGTTTCCCTCCATCTTTAGTTTCCCTCCATCCTACAGTTTCCCTCCATCCTACAGTTTCCCTCCATCCTACAGTTTCCCTCCATCCTACAGCTTCCCTCCATCCTACAGTTTCCCTCCATCCTACAGTTTCCCTCCATCCTACAGTTTCCCTCCATCCTACAGCTTCCCTCCATCCTACAGCTTCCCTCCATCCTACAGTTTCCCTCCATCCTACAGTTTCCCTCCATCCTACAGTTTCCCTCCATCCTACAGTTTCCCTCCATCCTACAGCTTCCCTCCATCCTACAGTTTCCCTCCATCCTACAGTTTCCCTCCATCCTACAGTTTCCCTCCATCTTTAGTTTCCCTCCATCCTACAGTTTCCCTCCATCCTACAGTTTCCCTCCATCTTTAGTTTCCCTCCATCCTTTAGTTCCCCTCCACCCTGTAGTTGTCTTTTAGGTTCGGTGTTTCACGTCCTGCAGCCGTGGGAGTACGAGGAGAACCCTGGAAAACCCATGTCAACACAGAGAGAACCTGGGACAGGTAACGTGTCCAGGTGTGTCCTTGTTCACCTCTCCGTGCTGGGACAGACTCCTGCTTCTGAAAGACCTGAACCCAACTTGATGGAATTTAGTGGGAACTCCACCCGCCTGGGGCAGCAGGGAGTGGAAAACAAACGTCAGGAATATGATGACTGAACCGTGTGTGATGTAAGCGAGCAGCGAATCCCAGGAGGCAGTGATGTCATCACAGTGAGACATCCACACCCAGGTGACATCACACCCACGGGACAGAGTGGGACACAGAAATAAGCTTCAGTTTCATGACCGATTACTGGTTATTGTTATCAGAACGAGGTGGAGTTTCCATTGTTGAGCGTGCTGATGGTGACCGAGGCTGATGCATAAATCGACCTGCAACAGGCTGTTGGTCAAAGCAGTGTGTGGATGTGGAGTCTCCAGGTCTGATCCTCCAGGACTTTCTGTGATTTATGTGCTAAATGAGGTTTCCTGCTGCTGGAGACCGAATGCAGTGTTACGCTGTAAAAGACCTCCATCTGGTGGTCGAACAACATGATCACACCTACGTATGGTGATGATGATGATGCGTTGAAAGATGATGAAAACACAGTGATGCAGACTCACATCTCCTCCACCATGTCAGCCGGACCTTGGACCTGACCGACAACCGTCCCACCGTAGGTGTTCTTCACCCAGCCCACCAGACCCAGGCAAAGACCCTCCTTCTCTGTGTACTGCAAGAAAGGGGGGGGGGGGGGGGGGTAGTTTATTTATACATCACATTTCATCTCCAAAGCAACTCAAAGTGTTTCATAAAAACATTAAAACCAGGAAAGAACCAGAAGGAAGGAAGGATTTATCAACATCTAGCGTTACTGACGCTACATGGGAATAAATCAGTCGCCAGACTCGTTTCCTCTGTTGTTCCACGGTGGTGGAACCACCTGCCAAACTCTGTCCGATCTGCAGAGTTCTTATCTATTTTTAAGAGCAAACTAAATATTTAGCTCTTGAAGGAGCATTTCTTCACTTAGGACACATTCCCATCAGGCTTTTTGACCCGAATCTGAGTCCGTTTGCTCGGAAAGTCCACTTCGTTTGGGGAAATGTAAACGCACCAAACGAATTATAAATCGGACCAAAGAAGCAACTCGGTTCGCCTACAATCGCAGGTCTCGACCTGTTTCAAGCGGACCAAATACAGGAAGCAGACTATAAAAAAGTCCCTTCCTGCATGAGGATGGATCAGTGGGGCTATCCCTCCATTGATCAGATTTTTCTCAGTTACATTTTTATTTTCTGCTCAACTCAACCTCCACCTGCCTGAGTGGATTTAACAGTGAAACTGTGCCATCATGAGGCCAGAAAGTCATTTCACCTTGAGATTCTTGGATGTTTTACAAGCAGAGTCAAGCAGACCGTTGCCTGGAGTCCAGACACGCTGAGGACAAACATCTGAACTGCCCACCTGGTTCATCTCTTAACCGTTTACATCTATGTGGGATCTCCCATCTGTGCCAGATTTGTTTCCCGGAGGTTTCTGACTTGGACGTTTGGACTGTGAACAAGATTCAGACTGATAAACTCACCATCCTGAAACAGACGCCTGAAACAGGAATAAAGACAATCAGTGTCTGCGGAGAAAACAGTAAAATCACATCAGTTTTCTGTGGCGAGGCTGCAGAAGTCAGATCTGAGCGAGAAGCCGAGCTAAAATAAGCTGCTGGGATCATTTTACAGCCTGCAGCTCACACAGCGCAGAGAGGAAGAGGAAGAGGAGGAAGAGGAGCACACTGACCCTGAACGTGGCCGGAGATTTCAAAGTCCACAGAAACCAGATTACTTCCTGCAGACTCTCCTTCAGACATCCTGCAAGAAGCTGTCTGCAACCGATGAGGAGGCGAGAACCAGGAACACGCTGCGTTGTCTTCCTCTGCGCCTCCTCGGTAAGCTGCACCTCCTCCAGACACCTCAATGACACCCCCCCCCCCCTCTGCCGATGGTCGCTCTGCGCCTCCTCCAGACATCTTAAAGGAACCCCCCCTGAAAGGGTTAGGGTTAGGTTCATTTCAATTTAAGCTTTTTTGTTTGTAAACAATATAAACAACCTGACCGATGTAGGAAAACGATAAAACAACTGTTTTCCCTTAATTAAACACAAACGTATGAGAAAGATGAAATCAACAGTCCAAACTGGCTGAAGAAAAACAAAGCATGGTTCTCATTCACTGGCTTTTTTTTTGCCCCCTGAAAGAAAATGATCTCCTCACAGTGGTACAGAATGACACTGACACTGGTCCTGGTGTTGATAATATACATATCTGAAACAACCCATCCATCCCTACATGACCAGACATCCATTTTATGTTAGGAAAAATCTGTCATTGCTATGCAGACGGTATTCTATCCTGTTCAACACGAGGATTTGTTTGTAGATCACAGATCTTGCTCCGGTGCGTAGAATCTGCCCGGAGTAGAATGGATGAAAACTTCCTGCAACTTTATGATAAAAAGACGGAATCCCCGTTTTTGGTCCTGACAGCGTTCTGCCAGAGACAGTCTGGTCTCTTGGCCCTCTGGCCTCCTTCTTTAAAACCCTTGCTGACTTTAGACATCCAGATTATATCACTAGTTAACTTGTTTCTATCATTAAGCTGGAAATGATCTGGTTTATTTCTATAGCACCTTACAACAACGCTCAGACTTACTGAGGTGCATAAATACACATTAAAAAAGGAAATGGAATAAAAAATAGAAAAAAGAACAAAATTGATTAGCAAAAGTATTCCAAAAAGTTTATCTGCTTTCATTTTATTCATTTGTTACTGGCAATAGTATAGTTATTTTAGTATATACATGATGGGGAACTATATGTATATATGTATGTATATATATATATATATATATATATATATATATATATATATATATATATAAAATATATATATATATATATATATAAAGTTTGGACACACTTTCCCAGTGCAGAGCTAACAGGATGAGTTGGTAATCTAATGATGGTTATGAGACAAGCAGCAGAATTTTGAACAAGTTGCAATCGAGGGATAGGAGCACTGATACCAACATATAAACCATTGCAGTAGTGAAGTCTCGAGCTAACAAAGGCTCTGTAAAGGTGCTAAGCCTAAACTTAAAGTGCCTGAGCTGTGAACTGTGTTCACCTTCGTACAAGCAACACCTATCACCTGCACAAAAGTTCCCAGCTAAATAGGTTATGACCATAAATGCACAGTGCTGCCACCTAGTGCTCAAACAATATATACAAGTCTTCATATAAAATGGCTCCTACAGGCACGGATGGCATTCTGATCACTGTGGCGATGGAAAGGCTGTACTTTGAATAGCAGATGAAGCTATGTGTAGCAGCTATTCTGGCTGTGCACAGGTGTAGTAGCTGTAGCAGCAGGCTGTGTACAGGCGTAGCAGCTGGTTCTGGATGTGTACAGGCATAGCATGAGGTTCTGGATCTGTACAGGTGTAGCAGCAGGTTCTGGATGTGTACAGGCATAGCATGATGTTCTGGATCTGTACAGGTGTAGCAGCAGGTTCTGGATGTGTACAGGTGTAGCAGCTGGTTCTGGCTGTGTACAACTGTAGCAGCAGGCTGTGTACAGGTGTAGCCGCTGGTTCTGGCTGTGTACAGGTGTAGCAGCAGGCTGTGTACAGGTGTAGTAGCTGGTTTTAGCTATGTACAGGTGTAGCGGCAGGCTGTGTACAGGTGTAGCAGATAGTTGTGGCTGTGTACAGGTGTGGCGGCAGGCTGTGTACAGGTGTAGCAGCAGGAAGTGTACAGGTGTAGCAGCAGGAAGTGTACAGGTGTAGTAGCTGGTTTTAGCCATGTACAGGTGTAGCAGCCTGCTGTGTACAGGTGTAGTATCTGGCTGTGTACAGGTGTAGCAGGTCGTTCTGGCTGTGTACGAGAGTAGAAGGCTGTGTACAGGGGTAGCAGCTGGTTCTGGCTGTGTACAGGTGTAGCAGCAGGCTGTGTACAAGTGTAGCGGCCTGCTGTGTACAGGTGTAGCGGCAGGTTGTGTACAGGTGTAGCAGATGGTTGTGGCTGTGTACAGGTGTAGCGGCAGGTTGTGTACAGGTGTAGCAGAAATAAAAACAAGCGGTTCGGTGTCACGTTTCTGCATTTTAATCGTCACTGTGCATCAAACACACATGAAGACTTTCTGAGTGAAGGCACAAAACTAGACAATTCTACTTTACATCTGCTCCCTGCAGACTCAACATGAAAACTAATCTTTCCACACAGGAGTTGATCCGTTCATGAGTTTATCTCCGTTCCACAAATCCAGCTGACTGGCCATCCAATGCACGGAGCCAAGCGACTGTCCAGCACACAAATCCAGCGGATTGTCCGTCTATTGGTGGGAAACCTAGTAGCTCCTACTTGGTTTATGTGTCTCTCCATCAAACATTAAAATAGAACCTCTCTGCTACAAAAGCACATGTAGAAGATTACAGGATTTTATAAATACTTTGTGTTTATGTTGCTACATATGAAACATGCTTCCACAGTAACACAACAGCTACATACGTCGTACCGTGGTGGCAATAAGCTGCTTCATGCATCTTCCACCAAACAGGAAGCAGTTTATCAGAAACAAAGCTGAAGCACTGATGGGACTCCTTGCAGTTTACTGCTGCTGGTTAAACACCCCCTAGATATGGGGGTCTCCACTCCCATGGGGGTCCAAGATCATGTCACCACATCGTTGTAAAAAAAAAAAAGTCAATCAAATAAATTTGGAATTTTTTATCACGGCTGTCAAAATGAACACGGAGAGTCATCGGTGGAATTAACGCAGTATTTATATTTACTGTTTATAACAAACAGCTTCAGAACCTCTTCAACCTCTGTATTTCTGAGGATTCGGAAGGTTTTCCAGCCTTACATGTAGATGATGCTGCAGGATGAAACATTTATCACTTTAACCACTCACTATGCGCTGGTCCAGGCACCTACTAGCTGGTGGCGCTAATGCACCAAACGCCTAGCCAAAGGAGAGAAGACGCATCTACGAGACGTCTCACCAGAGCAGGATGGAGGAAGATTCAGGAGAAAACAATAAACATGGAAGGATAAAAAGTGCTGCCATGGGCCCATTTCTGCCAGATGCAGGACGGATTGCACAGTTTTGTCCATCTCGTGTGTCAGTTTAGCGTAATCTGGTTCGAGCGTTGCTGTCCATCACTTCACAGGAAACGGAGCAATACCACTGGACAGCACAGGGGGCAGTGTTTAGTCCTGTCGCTGACACACAACCAGTAGAAAAACCAAAGAAGAAAACAGACAGCGCAGATGAAGTTAACTGCAAAAAAACCCTGTTTTTATCTTCTTCTGGTGTTTTCCAATGGTTGTAAACAACTTTATAGCGGTGCGTTATGCTTCCGACATGTCAAAACACGGAAATGAACTCTGAACTCAGCACTGCCAATTAGTGGATGAACTGACGTACATACGGGAACAGAAACTAAACGGAGAATATTCTTCTTCTTCAAAGGAAGATCCAACATTTTAATCTTGTTTTACTAAAACAAAAATAATCTGTAAAATATATTTCTGGGTTTCTCTGAGGGTTACCTGCCAGTTGTGGGACGTTTTCAGGACTTCGATGAATTTCATCAGGAGCATAAAACAATAATTCCAGGACAGGAAGTTCTGAAACATCAATTTGAGAATTGGAGGAGATTCTCAACCTGCAGGAACCTGGAAAATCCCGGAAGGTTTGAGGCCAGATAAGCGTTTAGCCGTCCAATGGGTTCAGGTGAACGGCCGTTTCCACGGCAATAACTCTTCAGACGTACGCCCGTTTCCACGGCAATAACTACTCAGGCAATGCCCGTTTCCACAGCGATAACGATACAGCTGAATAAAAGTTTACACAATGATAAATATTCAGCTGGACGACTGTTTCCATGACAACATGTAAAAACCTCGCTTATAAAGTATTTATTAATACGAACTAAATCAACAACAGCAAAGATACGTTTGACACCAAAAAGGCTCGTTTACACTCATGTCTGTGGAGGAAATACGGTCGGACCCGCCCACATCACACCCACCGCCATGAGACACGCCGCCATGAGACCCGCCCCCATCACACCCACCGCCATGAGACCCATCGCATCACACCCACTGCCATGAGACCCGCCCCCCATCACACCCACCGCCATGAGACCCATCGCATCACACCCACCGCCATGAGACCCATCGCATCACACCCACTGCCATGAGACCCGCCGCCATGAGACCCGCCTCCATCACACCCACCGCCATGAGACCCACCGCCATAAGACCCGCCCCACATCACACCCACCGCCATGAGACCGGCCGCCATCACACCCACTGCCATGAGACCCGCCGCCATGAGACCCGCCTCCATCACACCCACCGCCATGAGACCCACCGCCATAAGACCCGCCCCACATCACACCCACCGCCATGAGACCGGCCGCCATCACACCCACTGCCATGAGACCCGCCGCCATGAGACCCGCCTCCATCACACCCACCGCCATGAGACCCACCGCCATAAGACCCGCCCCACATCACACCCACCGCCATGAGACCCATCGCATCACACCCACTGCCATGAGACCCGCCGCCATGAGACCCACCTCCATCACACCCACCGCCATGAGACCCACCGCCATAAGACCCGCCCCACATCACACCCACCGCCATGAGACCGGCCGCCATCACACCCACTGCCATGAGACCCGCCGCCATGAGACCCGCCTCCATCACACCCACCGCCATGAGACCCACCGCCATAAGACCCGCCCCACATCACACCCACCGCCATGAGACCTGCCGCCATCACACCCAACGCCATGAAACCTGCCCCCCATCACACCCACTGCCATGGTTTGGTGAACCTTGTTGGGAGAACTGGACAGACTCGCAGAGACTGATGTAATCATTAATCGGCATTGGCAATCTTGGTGACTGTTCTCAAACCCGGTTTGTGGTTGCCATGGTTACGCGGCTGTCTCTTTTCAGGCGATTATTTTTGACATCAGGGGTTGTTTACAGAAGAGTCTGTTTTTGTTTACCAGAGATGTTTTGAATTAAGCGAGCAATGAGTCACCCAGGATGCACTGCAGCACAGCTCCTACTTCCTGTTTCCCTCCCTGACATGAGGGTGACACGGCGCCGATTCTCCTGCATTTAGCGTCCCCCTTGGTTTCCATGGTTCTAGGCCTCGTACCCGGCGGACCGGCGGCGCTGGTGGTTCCAGATGCCGTCTCTGTGTTCGGGTCGGCAGAACAGTCTGGAAGACTGGGCCAGGCGCTCCATGCGCTCCCGGTGCTCCCGGTCGTGGTCCCCTCCACCAGGCTTGGAGAACGGTGTACGGCTGCTGAACTGGGAGGACTGGGTTTGGTTATCATGGCAACCTGATGAGAACAGCTGGCCTGCTGCCGACCTAGAAATGTGATGAGACACAAGAAGAAGGTTGTTGCTATGGTAACAGGTGGTAACTACAGACACTTCCTGCTGTGCAACTACAACTGAACAACAAATAAATCCAGAATAAAAGTTGAGCTGAACTGGGTTTAAAGACCAGGAAAGTTGATCCTGCAGGACCAGCTGGGACAAAACCTCAGAGCTCTGACTGGACCATGCTGGTGCAGCAGCTCTGACCAGTATGATGGAGACAACCAATCAAAGCTTTAAAAACAAGTAAAACTAAGGTCATGTGATCTTGTTGTCTCCTCCCAGTTGGCTAACAGGAGTGGAGATCTGAGCGGGCTGCAGGGGGTGAAGAGATGACAAAGGGAGGTGCAAAGAATGACAGGATATGGTGATCCACTGATCCAGACCCTCAACCAATAACACTCCAGTTAGCTCAGATTCTTCTTCTCATCCGAGGATTTAATACTTCAGTGGAGCAGGTCAGGTCTGGATTTTAACCTGATATGAAGCTCAACAGCAAATAGTCTTCATCTTAGCAGGCCCAGAGCGAACACATAGAAAGTAAACAGTCCTGGAATGGATCCCAGTGGGATGCCACCACTGTGGAGGAGGTCAAATCAAATCAAATCAAATATACTTTATTCATCCCCGAGGGGAAATTCAAGGTTCAAGCCAGCTCCTCCATGGTTTGACATACAGACATTTAACATTTATGACAAATTTACAGAACCGAACTGAAGCTTAGGCCCTGCAGCCAGTTTTACCGGCGCTGCCTTATGAATGAGGAAAAGATGACATGAGGAAGGATGGGTGGGTGTTGAAAAAAAGTATCTCTACACTTCACCTAAAGGGGAAGGATAAAGGTGCAACAAAAAAACACACTTCTAAGCATAAGCACAACAGACAATACACAATATGGGAGGGGGGGTGGGTGGGATTTCCCAGACAGCCAGTGAGGTCACAGCCAGCCAAGCAGCGCGCCCATCCAACTCGCCGTCCGTGAGTGGAGGGAGGGGCGAGGTCTGGAGAAGGCGGTGAAAGATAGGAGAGTGTGTCTGTAACAGTGGGTGTGAGTGTGTGCGTTCAGTGAGTGAGTCTGTGAACTTTCCCCAGTTCATCTGTTCCATCTGATGTTAACGCGGCCTTGAGAGCTGAGTTCAGTTTAAGTTCCACAGGCCTGAGAAAGGGAGGGGGGTTGAGCGTCAGACAGCATTACATTCCAGGAGACGTGATAACCAGCCTGCCCAAGGCCAGTCAGGGAGTCAGATCCAGATAACAGCTTTGTTTTGGGTCAAGCTAAGCTTCGCTTGGCTCAGCTTTGAGTCCTTAGTGGTCTCAGTCGGACTCCAAAACGGCCAAATCGGGGGTCAGTTTCCACCAAAACCGAGCAACAGCTTCTCCAAGATGTTTCCCGCTTACGGATGAGCTCCAGAACCACAACCAGCTCCAATCGCGGTCCAGTGCTGTCAAGCATGAGTTCCGAGTGCTAGTTGCTCGGCGTAGTCCATCACAGATTTTCCAAAATTTGCAAGACACCAAGAAACCGCACACACCAAACAGCAGAAACCCAGTTATCATAAATCCAATTGTGTAGAAATCCTCCACAGAAGGAAACAGCAGGCACACGACCTTCCTCACGTATCCAGCAGCATGCATTCCGGCAGGACCTGCGGGCTCCCCATAGCCCATTCTTTGGGGAAAAAAGATTTTATAAGTTGCATTGAGAGACCAGCTGACCAGATCCATGATTTAAATTTGGGAGGAAATGGAGCAAGAGGCTCAGATAGATAGATGACAATACAAAGAAGCAGCAGGTCAGAGTGGGAACGGGAGGGAGAGAAAAAGCATCTGTCCTCTCCGAGAGCAGGAAAAAAAAAGGTCTGGTCTAGATGAACAGATAAGGTCCAATCCCACCACAAGACCAGAAGCAGTCACCCAGAGATTCCAGAAACAAGGAACACGGAACTCTGGAGCTAAAATTCAGGACAGTGACACGTCATTAACAAGCAACCTCTAGCAGAAGTGCCAAAACCTGCAGTCCCCCTTCATCCACTAAGGGCTTCAAAACAGAGCAAACCCCCAGAGACCCTCATGCTAAAAAACTTCACAGCAAAAGTAAACATGTTTACAGCAAAATAAAATGCTTACAGCAGAAATAAACATGTTTACAGCCTGGTACCTGGGAGGGGGGAGTAAATTTCTTCATAGCTCATCTGTTTAGATGTTAAGCTCCAAGCCTGTGGCCCACCTTGCACAGAGCATTGCATTTTCCAGCACTGCAGCATGCTGGAAGCTTGTTTTTGCTCAGTTTATCTTTTTCTTTTGTTTTCTTAATTCTCCATAACTTCACTTCACTGGCAAGCCTGAACCGCTTGGACATCTCTCCATGTCGAGAAATCTAAGAAGTGACATGTCAACCACTAGGTAGCGCTATGGTCAGCACGTTTTGGTGTCTAGCTCAAAATGATACATGGCCAGATTTCTTGGGGGCCCTGGATGTCAGTCCTGCTTCCTGGTTCAGGATCCTGGATTTTCAGGCTTGGATGCATACGAGCCAGATGGTATTATTACAGTAATCTGATTACTCCCAGTTACCTGATCTGGACATCATGTTAACAAACTGGCAGATTTTCCTTGGATCGGATGTTGGGATGAACTGAAGGTATACTCACCGGCTTTTAGTGATTCTGTGAGGTCCGTGGTCCGGCTGCTGCTGGTGAGAACAGAAAGGTGAGTAGAAAACAGGAAGTAACATCACAACCCTGTCTAAACCAAACAGAGACGTTAAAAACAACAACTGACATCACCTTAACAACAGGCAACAACAAGCTGCAAAATAACAAAAACAAACATAAAAACACTGAAAAGTGCGACACAGAGACTGGAACCAGAGTCCTGAACCAGTACGCAGGAGCAACTAACCTTGGATGCCGTGGTTACCTGGGTTAACATTCAGGATCCTCATAAGCAGTACCAAAAGCTGCTTGTCAACTCAGTAATCCAACCCACAGTTTCCATCCAGAGTAGGGCGTAATAACATTAAAGGGGCGGAGTTTGCAGTGTCCGACCAATCACAAAGCCTGCAGAGCAGCTACTCTGTCATAAAGAACCAGACAATCATTCCTCACACACAGAGACCAAACACTGTTGCCATAGCAACAGGGTTGCTTTTGGTTTCTGAAGAGTTGAATTGAAGCTCGGTGGGCGGTTCCTACCATCGCCATCTTGGCAGGGGCATGTATGTCGTCTCGTCAGGAAAATACAAATATGGGCAAAGAGGTGGAGCTGAGAGGGGGGCTGTGAGCGTCATGGTGGATGATTGACATTGAGTGAACTCGAGCTTTCTGTAGCTAAAAGCTAACCGAGCTAACCTGGAGATAACCGGAGCGAACCAGCTAAAAGAAGTAAGCGGGCTAATGCCGGGCTGACACTGTGCGATTTTGAGGGGATTTCACCAGGATTTTGCTGTCGCAGACCGCGCTGCGTCATCATGGAAACATCGTAGCATCGGGATGTCCGGTCGGGAGGTCGTGAGCCGTACAGTGTGAGAACACTCACGAGGAAGGATTAATTGCTGCTACATTCTAACGATGATGCTGCGAACTCCCGATCAAACTTCTGGCATGTCAGAAATTTTCGCCGTCGCTCGTACAGTGTGAGCGGCGTTACGTCACGATTCTACGTTCGCACCTGCGCAGAAGACACCGGTGGAGCTTTAAACAATGGCGCGCAACCCCAACTTCAGACGTGTGCGGTGGACACAGCAGCTAGAAGAGAGATTAGTAGAGCTATGGAGAAAACACGAGGTTTTCTTTTGTTTTTCGTTTCAGCGCACAAGACAGCGCACACAACTGCAACAACTTGCTGCCTGCTCACCATCTTGTTGTCAGGCACGCTGTGGTTGTCATAGGAACTAGGAACATTTGTTGTTCACACTCGAGCACATCGTGCCGTCACACACCGACTGACGCCGACAAGTAGTCGTGGTTGTCAATAAACGTGGCTGACAGGAGTCGTACAGTATGAGTACACATGCCGTAGGGTCATACGACGGACAAACCCGGTGGTGCAGTGGGAGCATTTCCCCGACAGTCAGATTTCTAAAATCGCACAGTGTCCGCCTGGCATAAAGCTAAGTCATGTTGTAAACCGGCTAAAAACCACGGTTCTACATTCCTCATTCTTGAAGCGGGAGATCGGGTACCTGTCAATCAAAAGGACACGCCCCTAAATTGGGGATGGGTTTCGAACATTCAAAAATTAATAATTAATACCCCACGATTATCAAATAGTATTTTTGCCTGAAATGCAATCCCTACCTTAAATATGCAAAATTTCGAGATAAAATTACTTTTAAATGGAGGAGTTAGGAAAAAAATTCACTCTCCCCCACAGTTGAAGTTAAACCTGACTTAATAAAATGTTTTTTGTACCAGGCTGTAAACATGTTTATTTCTGCTGTAAACATGTTCCTATCTGCTGTAAACATGTTTATTTCTGCTGTAAAAATGTTCCTATCTGCTGTAAACATGTTTATTTGTGCTGTAAAAATGTTTATTCCTGCTGTAAACATGTTTATTTGTGCTGTAAAAATGTTTATTCCTGCTGTAAACATGTTTATTTCTGCTGTGAAGTTGGTCTTTTTAACATGGGAGTCTATGGGGATTTGCTCTGTTTTGGAGCCCCTAGTGGATGAAGGGGAAACTGCGGTCTTTGGTACTTCAGGCTTCATTTTTAACAACCAGAAGTTGCAGCTTGGCTAAAACGTGTAACGGTGTGTTAAGACCAAACACGTTTTGAGCGTCAAGTTTACATGTAAAGTCTATGTGGAGGCGTCGAGCTTTCTCACGTCACGTTTTGAGCGTCAGCGTGACGTGCTTCACACGAAAAATTAAAAAGTTTAATAAGGTTGACGCGCAAAAGCCAGAGATGGAAAATCTGAACTTTTGCCATTTGACGCGGGGCGTGGACCAATCAGAGCGATCCGCTCGCAGCTCCTGGAGTATGCCTACGATTTATGTGGTGAACCCAGACACGGGGCTGAGACGCCCTACGACAGCGTTCCTCATGCGGCTCTCTGACTCTTGACTTGCGGCTCGTGAAGCGGCCTCTGGCTTTCTGAAAATGCGATCTAAACAAGTGATAATGATCCTCAACGGTGCAGTTCTGTCCACAAACAAGAGCTGCAGGCTGCTTGCAGAAACTCTGCTGTCCTAACGGCCCTAACTGAGCCTGTCAGAGTTGCCAGGTTTGGCTGATTTCAGCAGCACCGAACTCCACCAAAGATCTGCTCCGTCGGTAGCTCCGTATATATACTGAAAAAGAAACGCCCACATTCTGGAGGCATGTTTTTATTCGGATGCGGTTGTGATTAAACTTTGGTAAATACGTGTTATTTGCCATAACTGATACTTGCTGATAAAAAGATAAATTAGCTACACATTTTAAAGTTAAGAAGAAAACATGTTTAACGTGTGTCGGATTTCATCCTGGTTCCACATGAATAAAAGATACTGAAGATACATGAGATGAGATGTGGCACTGCTAGTTAGTTTCCTTCAGCTTCCTGGTTCAGGTCTCTGGAGGTTAAACTGGTCTAACTGCTGGTGGTCTACCTTGTGCTGGCTGAACTGGGAGGGGCTTCCGTTGGACTGGTAATACTCTACCAGTTTCTCGGCCAGAGCGATCCTTCTCAACAGGGTCTCGATGAAGTTCTGGATCCGGACCTTCCCGCTGGTTTCCTGTCTCGCTGCTGCTTCCAGGAACTTCTGGATGGTGATCACCTCCCTGGAAAACCCCGACCCAAATCAGAACCCAACACCAGAACTCATCACCCCAAACCTGAAACCAGAACTGGACATTAGAACCAGAACCAGAACCAGGACTGGACATTAGAACCAGAACCAGAACCAGGACTGTACATTAGACCCAGAACCAGAACTGGACATTAGAACCAGAAGGAGACATTAGACCCAGAACCATCACCGTTTGGGCTTCCATACCTTATAGTGACGTCAGCGCACTCCCGCTGGTTTCCCACAGAAACGCATAAACACAACATGGCAGCTAGCAACGTACAACGAGTGCCCCCTCTGCGTTTCCATTACATTTTTTTGCCAAATAAAAACGGTATTTGTAAGTTTCGACAAACAAAAATTGTGATTTGCGGCTGTTTCCATTGAACAATGTTTAGCACATTAGCATCAAGTGTCGTAAAATCTTGTTTCTCTCGTGAGATTTTACAAATATTGCGGTTGATGCAAAGTGGGCATGTAGCGTTATTTTAGGGTTTTTGAAGCTTTTCTCCCTCACTTTCTTTTCTAAAACTCTGAAATTCGCTGTTGTTTATTCCACACCGCGCCATCTTTACTGGGAATTAACTGGTCACGTCCACCACGTCACGACCCCCCAAGTCACGTCCACCACGTCACATCCCCTCATGTCATGACCCCCACGTCACGACCCCCCACGTCACGTCCACCACGTCACGCCCCCCCACGTCACGTGCCCTCATGTCACGACCCCCACGTCACGTCCACCACGTCACGTCCACCACGTCACGTGCCCTCATGTCACGACCCCCACGTCACGTCCACCACGTCACGACCCCCCACGTCACGTCCCCCCATGCCAGGACCCCCACATCATGTCTCCTCACGTCACGACCCCCCACGTCACGACCCCCACGTCACGACCCCCACGTCACGTCCACCACGTCACGCCCCCCCACGTCACGTGCCCTCATGTCACGACCCCCACGTCACGTCCACCACGTCACGACCCCCCACGTCACGTCCCCCCATGCCAGGACCCCCACATCATGTCTCCTCACGTCACGATCCCCCACGTCACGACCCCCACGTCACGACCCCCCACGTCACGTCCACCACGTCACGACCCCTCACGTCACGACCCCCCACGTCACGACCCCCCACGTCACCTTCCCCCACGTCACGACCCCCCACGTCACGACCCCCACATCACGTCCCCCATGCCAGGACCCCCACATCACGTCCCCCATGCCAGGACCCCCACATCACGTCCCCCCATGCCAGGACCCCCACATCACGTCTCCTCACGTCACGACCCCCCACGTCACGACCCCCCACATCACGACCCCCACGTCACGACCCCCCACGTCACGTCGACCACGTCACGACCCCCCACGTCTGGACCCTCCATGTCACAACCCCTCACGTCATGTCCCCCCACGTCACTACCCCCCATGTCATGACCCCCCACGTCACGGTCCCCCACGTCTCGACCCTCCATGTCACAACCCCTCACGTCACAACCCCTCACGTCACGTCCCCCCACGTCACGACCCCCCATGTCACGACCCCCCACGTCACGACCCCCCACGTCACCTTCCCCCACGTCACGACCCCCCACGTCACGACCCCCACATCACGTCCCCCACATCACGTCCCCCCATGCCAGGACCCCCACATCACGTCTCCTCACGTCACGACCCCCCACGTCACGACCCCCACATCACGACCCCCACGTCACGACCCCCCACGTCACGTCGACCACGTCACGACCCCGCACGTCTGGACCCTCCATGTCACAACCCCTCACGTCACGTCCCCCCACGTCACTACCCCCCATGTCACGACCCCCCATGTCACGACCCCCCATGTCACGACCCCCCACGTCATGACCCCCCACGTCACGGTCCCCCACGTCTCGACCCTCCATGTCACAACCCCTCACGTCACGTCCCCCCACGTCACGACCCCCCATGTCACGACCCCCCATGTCACGACCCCCCATGTCACGACCCCCCACGTCACGTCCACCACGTCACGACCCCCCACGTCACCTTCCCCCACGTCACGACCCCCCACGTCACGTCCCCCCATGCCAGGACCCCCACATCACGTCTCCTCACGTCACGACCCCCCACGTCACGACCCCCACATCACGACCCCCACGTCACGACCCCCACGTCACGACCCCCACATCACGTCTCCTCACGTCACGACCCCCACATCACGACCCCCACGTCACGACCCCCACGTCACGACCCCCCACGTCTCGTCTGGGGACACGTAAACGCAAAAAAGTGTTTCCATTCCACTTTTGAAATATATTTCCACCTCTTGAGATCGTAAAAGCTTTTTTAGCTATTTTTGTTTTAAGACTTTTTTAACTGTAGTTGTTTCCATTAGCAGGTTTTTATGGCGATATTTAGTCTTTGTGCAGTTCTAGGTGTAACAGAAACACAGGGTTTTCAGTGTGGGAGGGGGCGTTGTCACGTCCACAGGGGTCTGAAGCCAGATGCAGCTGACAGGTTCGTCTTTTTGCCAAAAATGTGTAAATTAAACAAAAAATAGCAAGAATGTAATAATACATGTATGTTAGAAATATAGCTTTAATTAACATTCAAGGATTTTTTTTTTTTAAATAGTATATTATATCAAAGAGGTCAATTTTCTCGAAACACATGTTAAGTTTAAAGAAACATTAATTTTTATTCCCTCATTGTCGATGTGGGAAATTGTTTTGGTTATTTAATGTCAAGGAATCACTATTTTTCTTCCTAGAGGAGACATTTTTATTTATTTATTTATCAGTTTTTTATTTTAGAATAAAGTTACACAAGTTAAGTGAGGTCTATTCCTAAATGTATGATCAAAAGTTAAAAACTATCGCACCGTGGAAACACACAAAGTACAAACATGTTGTTACTTATAATGTTTACAGCGGCAGCGCCTGCATCTCTTGTTTAACAGCTTGTTTATTTGGAACTTGATTTAAATTAAATTAATTAAATTATTAATGAAATTAAATTAAATTAAATGAAATTAAATCAAATTAAATTAAATGTATTAATTAATTTAATTTAATCTAATGAATTAAATTAATTAAATTATTTAATTTAAAGTGACCACTTTAAATTCAGGTAAACTACCAGGTTGATCGCAATAAAAGCATTTTTGAAAAAGAATAATTTTTGTAATTTCTTATTATTTTTACTTAACAGTAAGTGGAAACAAAATTTATTAAAATCAGAAATCGTATTTGGTTGAAAAAAACAGATTTTATTTTTCAGCCATATCGCTCAGCCGTACCAGAACCAGTCCAGGACGAGGCCCCAGTTCTCACCTCTCTCGTCTCTCCAGCTCGCTCTCCGAGGCGTTCAGCTGCTCCCTCAGCGCCGCGATCACCATGACGGCTACGTCCACCTGCCGGCTCAGAGACCGCTCTCTGTCTGCCACCTGCTGTCTCTCCCGGGCCAGGTGCTGCGAGTGAGCACGCTCACAGAGAAGTTCCGTGTCGGTCTGGGCCAGCTCCGTGCTGACCCGGGCCAGCCGCCGCTGCATGGTGCTGTCCGCTGCTCGTAGGATGCCGGCCAGGCGCCGCCGTACGGCTGCTGACGCCGCCGCAGTCTCAACGCCGGAGTAGGACCTCTGACCTGTGGGGGGAGGGGGGACAGGTTAGTGCCGACAGAACATCTGACCCGGTTCACACACCTGGACTTCCCTGACTCAAACACACCTACAAGGTCCAGGACCTGGTCTGGGTCCTGGTTCTGCTCCAGGTCCTGGGCAGGAACCTGATCCTGGCCTGGGGGCGGACCAATGGGAGCAGGGGGAGAAAACGAGAGGCGAGCTGGGTCAGACCTTTTAACTGACATTCTGGCGTTTTCAGCCTGATCTCCATCTTCTTCTTCTCCATCTTCTTCCTCCTCCTCCTGAGTCCCCACCCCGACGCTCTGCGTGCGCCTTCTCGCCGCGCTGTAGGAGTTGGTCCCGTCTCGGCAGTCGCTGAGGGAGCGGACGTGGGGGGGCCTCCGCTGCCCCCGCCGGGTCGGGAGGCTACAGTCCTGCCAGGAGACGGCCGCCATCAGCTGGTCAGGGAGTTTTCCGGTGATGCTGAAGCCGCCGGAGCTCAGGTCCAGAGAGCTGTAGGAGTGGCGGTATTCCAGGTGGGAACGCAGTGAAGCCAGGCTGTGGAAACGCTCCTGATCCCCGCAGCGGGGGCAGCGGAAAGGGAGGTGGCAGGAGGCGCCGGGGTCGGAGATGGCGCCGCAGGCCGGGACATTCCTCTCCAGGAGGAAGGAGCCGGAATCTCTGGAACACAACTTCTGCTGCATCACTCCACACCTGGAGGAACCGGGAAGAAGGAGGCGGAGACAGAACCACCAATCAGTCAGAGGCTCCGCCCACATTCTGTATCATTGTTCCACAGAAGACTCACCTGTTCCACTGTCCAGTCCTGCCTGTCCTGTTCCACCAATCTGGTTCCACCTGTCTTGTTCTACTAATCAAGTTCTACCTGTCCAGTTCCACCAATCTGGTTCTACCTGTCCTGATCCACCTGTCCTGTTCTATTAATCAAGTTCTACCTGTCCAGTTCCACCAGTCAAGTTCTACCTGTCCTGTTCTATTAATCAAGTTCTACCTGTCCTGTTCTATTAATCAAGTTCTACCTGTCCAGTTCCACCAATCAAGTTCCACCTGTCCTGTTCCACCAATCAAGTTCCACCTGTCCTGTTCTATTAATCAAGTCCTACCTGTCCTGTTCTACTAATCAAGCCCTACCTGTCCAGTTCCACCAATCTGGTTCTACCTGTCCTGATCCACCTGTCCTGTTCTATTAATCAAGTTCTACCTGTCCTGTTCTATTAATCAAGTTCTACCTGTCCTGTTCTATTAATCAAGTTTTACCTGTCCAGTTCCACCAATCTGGTTCTACCTGTCCTGATCCACCTGTCCTGTTCTATTAACCAAGTTCTACCTGTCCTGTTCTACCAATCTGGTTCTACCTGTCCTGTTCTACAATTCCAGTTCTACCTGTCCTGTTCTATTAAGCCAATTCTACCTGTGCTGTTCCACCAATCTGGTTCTACCTGTCCTGTTCTACAATTCCAGTTCTACCTGTCCTGTTCTCTTAAGCCAATTCTACCTGTGCTGTTCCACCAATCTGGTTCCACCTGTCCTGTTTTACTAATCAAGTTCTACCTGTCCTGTTCCACCAATCTGGTTCCACCTGTCCTGACCTACCTGTCCTGTTTTGCTAATCAAGTTCTACCTGTCCTGTTCCGCCAATCCGGTTCCACCAGTCCCGTTCTACCTGCCATGTATGAAACTAGGAGGGGTTCCAACTAAAGGTGGACATGATATTTTAGATGGAATAAAAAAATGTAAAGCAGAACATTACCAGAACCTTCCTCCCAACAGAACGCTGCATCTTATTGCATCTTTATAAAACAGCAGACAGATTAGAGGTTCGACAGAACAGCAATAGATATAAAAGCTGGAATAAAGAAATAAAGTGAACTAGATCATAAATTATTCTGACCATTATAAACCAATTATAACTCCCAGGTTCAACTGAGTTTCACAGCAGATTAAATCAAAGCCGACCTGACATTTAATCCAGGAGGACGGACTCACCTGAGCAGGTGACCCAACCGGACCAGCTTCTCTTCGGGCTCCGTCTACTACAGCTTTCACCAACACGTAACAGGTCAGGCTGTTAGCCACCTGTACCGCTAGCAGCTAGCCGCCACACGAACCGAACCGGACCGGAACACCACCGCGGTCAACGGACCGTTCTCACCGCGACAAGCTCCGGGTTCGGTTCAGACACAGCTGGAGAACCGCCGTTACTGAGGAAGAGGGTCATGTCGCAGATTCAGAACCATGATGTCATTCATTCACCAGAAACAGAGGACCAATAGAAAGCTAGCACACAGCTACAATCTACATCCGGCTAGAGCTTTCAAAGTAAGGGTCGGACCGGATGGATGGGTAGATGGAAGGATGGACGGATGGATGGATAGACGTATGGATGGACGGACAGGTAGATGGATGGATGGATGGATGGATGGATGGATGGATGGACGGATAGATGGTAGATGGATGGATGGATTGATGGACGGATAGATGGTAGATGGATGGATGGATGGATGGACGGATGAATGGACGGTTGGATGTGTAGATGGACGGTTGGATGGATGGATGGATGGATGGATGAATGAGTGGATGGATGAGTGAATGAATGGATGGGTAGATGGATGGATGGGTGGATGAGTGGAACATGGGAGGCAAACCAAACTAGCTGTAATCGAAAGATCTAAAAGTATAAATGCATGTGTACATATACATGACTTAAACACCCATGAAGCACAAAACACATTTTTTGTTTTGTTATATGTAAAAAAATCTATTTTTTTTTAATTATCTTAAGATTTGTTAATAGTTTATTTCTACATGTTACTATTTTTATGTCTCCTTCTTACTTTAATGTAAAAGAAAATACTTGTCATCAATGATGATTATGTGACTGATCACTAAAGTGTAACCAACGCTAATGTAATGACAGCAGTGCTAACTTGAATCTCATAAGACCATCATATGTTTTAACAGCAACTTACACCACAGTGTAACCAGATGATTCAGAGGAAGAAATCAGATTCATTGGTGGCTCCTTTCAGCATGATTTTGATTGAATTATCTCACAAATCCAAGAAAGTAACCACAATTAGCAAAATGTCTGAATGTACTGAAAGAAGAGAACTACAGTCCAGGTATAAACCGGGGCTCTCCTGGTTTGGAATAAGGAAGAGATCTCTAGTCCAAACTTGGGTCTTTTGTCTCTCACATTGGACACATTCTGGTGAAAACCAGATCAGGTTTGAAAACCAAAGTTAAAACAGAAAGCAGACTCTAATGTTTGTGTTCTCAGTCAGACGATAATCAGACATTTTGGAAACAATTCCACATGACGATTGTCTGACAAGTGAATCCTGAACAATCATTGATCCAGATCAAAGTCTGGATCTGGTTCCACTGACTGAGACATCTTCCTACATGTCAGCTGATGATCTTGTCTCCTCTAGTTCACCCAGAACAAAGCCAAATACAACCATCATGTGTCGGAGCTGAAGCCCTGTCTGTCCTCAGGTCATGGATGAGGCTCCCTCTCCGAGGTTTCTGGGGACTCACCTTCACCCTGATGTTGCCTAAATCCGCAGTAAAAGCAACATTCTTTGGCGATTCCAGGTGGAAATGGTGAGATCTATTCTGATGAAAATAGAAATCCATTCATTGAAGAAACACCTCAGAAACATGAACTGGTTGGAGGTAAGAACATTCCTCTGACATGACTTGAAGGTCATCAATACAACTTTGAATGGTCCATCCAAAGCAGATGTGCCCAACTCAGGTCCTTGAGTGCCACAACAAGGATACATGGCTGCAGGAGAGCAGCCCTCGAGGAGTTAAACGTCACACAATAAGGTTAGCAGTCAAATCAATCCCAGATACTGCAACATAGCAGTGAGACTGACTGATTTGCATGTAGAAACCAGGCCACTGACCCTTGCTGGGTAGTTGGACCATTTTGCTTCTCTTTTTGTTTGGGTCTTTAAGGGAAATTAGCTCAAGTAGTAGCATGTGGTTGCTTAGAGGTATCGGGATTAATGCCAGAAGGCTTTCACTGTATCTTGACATAACAGAATGAAATGGCTGTTAACAGGATTTCAACACAACTCTATTCTCAGATTCAGCAGATTATTTTCTCCAAAGAGACTGACATTTGAGAGTGAGAGCAACACAAGCAAGAAATCAAACATCATAATTAAATGGTAGTCAGACTTGGCGTAAGTGCACAAGGTTTATTCAGTGCTGTGTTGTCCCAAAGACCCTGGCAAGTCTTTCTAACTCATTCTGAGAAGTAGAAGACATAAGTTAAGTGTGGAAATGCTCTTAAAAGAAGATAAGCACTCTTCAGATCAGACAGAGTTCTGTAGATTGTTCCTCCATTAGGGAACAGCAGAGGATAAGGGTCTAGCTGCTGATTTCACGCCTCATTGTGGTGTGAGCACTAGGTGTCACTGGTAGAGTACAACAGTGGAGTTATACGGTCGGGTAGGCGGTGAGAGCCCAGTACTCAAAAACCAGTAGACACAGGAACAGTTTCTTCCCTCTGGCCATCACTGTCTTGAACAAAATGTACGCTGATGCACATTTGCACACATCCATGTGACCTATTATTGCTGTCAAAAACTGCGTAGATATCATGTAAATAGTTAGAGAATAACCAATAACCAATGTTCGTTGCTGCTCCCGCCCATGTTGCTGCTTTCCATTATTTCTGCTGTGTATTTATGTTTATTATCTAACTCTTTCTCTCGCTATTTGCTTATTCTTTTATTATTTTAATGTAAGTACAACTGAGAGCAACTTGCCACCGGAGTCAAATTCCTTGTTTCTTTGCACAAACATGGCGAATAAAGTGATACTGATTCAGATTCTGAGAGGGAGTGTAGCTCTGGACTGAAGGTAGACAGGAACCATTTGGGTTTTTGTTTTGTAAGCCAAAAGCAGAGTTTTGAAATGATGATTTGTAAAGGAACTTACCCCAGCTTGGTGAGCCATAGCATAGCTTGCAACAGCTCCAACAGTGTCTGGGACATTGGTCTTCCAAACTTTTACTCTGTTTGAAGCTGAAGTAAATTCCACCAAGAGAAGACATTTAAAATTCTTCATCAGATCCAGCCAGATGGGAGAATCTTGGTTTTGAAGTGACTGTTTTTTTGGATCAGGGGTGTCAGACTCCAGTCCTCGAGGGCCGGTATGGAGCCGGTTTTTGTTGTTTCTGTGCTCCAACACATCTGATTCAAATCAAATCAATCCAATAGCTTCTTGTCAGCCTGTTCATTCATTTCAGTCAGGCGTGTTGGAGCATGGAAACCACTAAAACCAGCAGGATACTGGTGCTTGAGGACTGCAGTTTGACTCCTCTGTTACAGATAAATCTGAGGAAACTATAGAATCCAGGAAATTCTGGAAGGATACTAAAGTTGCAATTCTTTTCTATCAGAAGTCACCAATATTAACGTGTTTGTTGCGTCCCGTCGTGTTTGTTGCGTCCCGTCCTGTTTGTTGCGTCCCGTCGTGTTTGTTGCGTCCCGTCGTGTTTGTTGCGTCCCGTCGTGTTTGTTGCGTCCCGTCCTGTTTGTTGCGTCCCGTCCTGTTTGTTGCGTCCCGTCGTGTTTGTTGCGTCCCGTCGTGTTTGTTGCGTCCCGTCCTGTTTGTTGCGTCCCGTCCTGTTTGTTGCGTCCCGTCGTGTTTGTTGTGTCCCGTCCTGTGTGTTGTGTCCCGTCCTGTTTGTTGCGTCCCGTCCTGTTTGTTGCGTCCCGTCCTGTTTGTTGTGTCCCGTCGTGTTTGTTGCGTCCCGTCGTGTTTGTTATGTCCCGTCGTGTTTGTTGCGTCCCGTCGTGTTTGTTGCGTCCCATCGTGTTTGTTGTGTCCCGTCCTGTGTGTTGCGTCCCGTCCTGTGTGTTGCGTCCCGTCCTGTGTGTTGCGTCCCGTCGTGTTTGTTGCGTCCCGTCGTGTTTGTTGCGTCCCGTCCTGTGTGTTGCGTCCCGTCGTGTTTGTTGCGTCCCGTCCTGTTTGTTGCGTCCCGTCCTGTGTGTTGCGTCCCGTCCTGTGTGTTGCGTCCCGTCGTGTTTGTTGCGTCCCGTCGTGTTTGTTGCGTCCCGTCGTGTTTGTTGCGTCCCGTCCTGTTTGTTGCGTCCCGTCCTGTTTGTTGCGTCCCGTCCTGTGTGTTGTGTCCCGTCCTGTTTGTTGCGTCCCGTCCTGTTTGTTGCGTCCCGTCGTGTTTGTTGTGTCCCGTCCTGTGTGTTGTGTCCCGTCCTGTTTGTTGCGTCCCGTCGTGTTTGTTGCGTCCCGTCCTGTTTGTTGTGTCCCGTCGTGTTTGTTGCGTCCCGTCCTGTTTGTTGTGTCCCGTCTTGTTTGTTGCTTTTGGGTCGTCTGCCTGAGCTCAGCTTAACAATATTCTGTTGGGGAATATTGCTGACACCATGACAAATGGAGAAACCATAATCCAGATATCGAGAAATAGTACTTGTAAAGAATTAATTTTATTTATTTTTTTTCATTTTTGGATAAAACTGAACAAGTAAAAATGACATAAAAGGAAACCTTTTTTTGTGTGGAAGATGAAAAGGAAATAAAATCTTTATTGTTTACTGAAGTAAAATTAATTCCTTTTAAAAGGTCGTGTAACACACTTTTCTCTTCTTGCCTTACTGGCTGAAACGTCCGTTTCAGGTCTGAAGCCTGGTTTCCTCCTCCTATCCTTCAGACTTCAGCTCTGAAGCTCATAAATCTTTGAAACAAGAATTATATGACATTTTATGGGAAACAATTTGACACTGAACAACTTCAGATGATTTCTGTGTTTTCAGAGAAAGCTTTCCTCTTTCTGTCTTCTTGGATTTAAGATTCCTGAACTTAGTCTGCCAGGTAGTACGGATGCCTGGAAGGCAGAGCAGAGGGGAAAGCTCCAGAATCGCTCCTCCTACTGGCAGTGCTGCTGATAGTTCAGTATGGTTCCCAGCCTGGTTCCTCCCAGATGTCTGCTGAAGGCCTCGTCCATCTCTCTGCTTTGTTCTGGGGTGAAGTGGTTCTTCCAGTCTCCAACTTCACCTGGACAAGAAAGAGACACTCTCAGGTTCCTCTGTAATTCTGTTTCCAAGGCACCTTGCTTATTCTGTAATTCACCTCCTGAACTCTGTAGAAGTTCTTTGAGTGAATGAATGTAGTGATGGCAGAAATGAAACATTCAGGAGATCAAATCGTTTGGAACCATTGTTCCAGATAAAAGAATAGATCGTTCAGAACACATTGCCACTGGGACATCTGGTGGCTGAAAATATTATTTCAATTTTCAGACACCGTGCTGTAACACCTCGATGCGCAGCAGAGTGGCGTCCTACACTCCGTGTTGTGCATTATAACCATGTAATGCATGGCTCCTCGTAGTCTAATCCTCAGTTATAGACTATCTGTTCAACTGCAAAACGGTTTGGCCTCTTGCTCAAAAATTTCTCCTTCTTTGGATAATACTTGTCTTGCTGGAGAAATAATAATGAATAGAATAATTTTTATTGTGTGAAATGTAGTAAAAAATGTTTCATCATTCCGCTTCGTACACAAGATATAAAGTAAAAAAACGGTAAAGGTAAAAAAAATTCACTGCACATTCATTTGTGTTTAATTGAATTTTAACTCCTGTGACCCTTGAACAGTACTGAGAGCTAATTGAAAAAAAAGAAAAGTTATTAATTTATACTGACAAATAATTTTTCATTATATTTTGATTTATAACACAAAAATTCAGCGATTTCAAAGTCTTGATTTCTGGTCCATCTGTTGCAGACCTCAGCAGTGGTCTCTAGAGCTGAAAATAAGGTTTAGGTCATCCAGTTTGGTCCTACAATGGTTAGAACCAGAACATAAAAACATACATTTTCCAGTGAATCTGAATGTTTAACGAACATAACCACCTACAAATTTTATTCATTCCTTAATGTGATTTCTAGAAAATAAAAGAGAGGTTGAACTAAAATCTCAGAATAAATTCTCCAAGAACAAAACAACACAAAGGCTGTTTGACAAATTAGAAACTTCTAACTGATCGTAAACTTTCTATGACTCTAGAAGTTACTTCAACTCTTTTAGTCTTTAAGAAATTAACTGAATGATTCTTACAAAAACATTGTGGTAAATGAACTTGTACTTAAATAGTCCAAGTAAAAAGTTAAAATCTTTGTCACCTTTCCTGAATATGACGTTTCCCATGTTGCCATGCGAATTGGTGGAGCTCTGCTTCATAGCATTGAAGGTGCTCTCTCCTGCAATCTGCTCAATCTGAGCATCCGACAGGCTGAAGCCGAAGAAGCCAGAGATCTGACGGACACCTGAATTCAGGTCCTGAAGGACAACAAATATAACTGGTCTTGTAACATACAGCCAAACACAACCATTATAGACAACAAATGGCTAGGATATACTTGTGGTGTGCGTTAAGAACACGTGAGCGACATGATACATACTCTGACGCATTGCCAGGCCGAACACAACTCTTACAAACACCAACCCAACACTAAAATACACTCAACAAAACAACCAACAAAACCAAAACAACAGTGAATATACAACCTTTATCATTCACCCATCACGACCGGTAAAATGCATCCAACAAAACTGCTAACATACATCTGACATAACCACTGACATACACATGTTCTGAGAGAGGAGAGATCACAATCAATCAATCAATGACTGTTAATTTAAAACATGGAGGAGACTTGGCCTTCATGAATACTTACCTGTTTTAACTGCTCGTATGTGACGATCATGATGTTTGGGTCGTCCATCTTCTTTTCCCACGCCAAGGCATGATCAAAGTATGATCCCCATGGAACTGCATGCACATGTACACACAGGATTTAGACAAAATGACACTTTTCGTCTAGTTTTTCTGTTTCATGTTGGTTATCAGATATCCTCAGTTTTCCTTTTATCCTCATATCTCACCGCCTTCTCCAGGTGTCCAATCAGCTCACCTGCAGTCACTCATTAACCGCCTGTCATTGTGTTTGACCGTCCCAGCAGTCATCACTCGAGCCCCCATGTCTCACTATCAACAGCCCCTTGACTTTCTGAATTTTTATTTTATTTTGATATTTATTTTGCGTTATTGTTTGAATTGTAGAGTTTGTACTGCTGGACTGGAGAGGACAGAAGAAAGACAGAAAGAGAAAGAAGAGAAAACACCTCAAAGGAAAAGTTGTTTGTCATTGTTTGATTCCCCAGGTATTATCAATCCTTCCCCCAGTTCTTATTCTACCGCCTGATCTGACACGTCTCTGGTCTGTGAGGTCTCTCTGGTCTGAAAGGTCTCTCTGGTCTGAAAGGTCTCTCTGGTCTGAAAGGTCTCTCTGGTCTGTGAGGTCTCTCTGGTCTGTGAGGTCTCTCTGGTCTGAAAGGTCTCTCTGGTCTGTGAGGTCTCTCTGGTCTGAAAGGTCTCTCTGGTCTGAAAGGTCTCTCTGGTCTGTGAGGTCTCTCTGGTCTGTGAGGTCTCTCTGGTCTGTGAGGTCTCTCTGGTCTGTGAGGTCTCTCTGGTCTGTGAGGTCTCTCTGGTCTGAAAGGTCTCTCTGGTCTGTGAGGTCTCTCTGGTCTGAAAGGTCTCTCTGGTCTGTGAGGTCTCTCTGGTCTGTGAGGTCTCTCTGGTCTGTGAGGTCTCTCTGGTCTGAAAGGTCTCTCTGGTCTGAAAGGTCTCTCTGGTCTGTGAGGTCTCTCTGGTCTGAAAGGTCTCTCTGGTCTGAAAGGTCTCTCTGGTCTGTGAGGTCTCTCTGGTCTGAAAGGTCTCTCTGGTCTGAAAGGTCTCTCTGGTCTGTGAGGTCTCTCTGGTCTGTGAGGTCTCTCTGGTCTGTGAGGTCTCTCTGGTCTGAAAGGTCTCTCTGGTCTGAAAGGTCTCTCTGGTCTGTGAGGTCTCTCTGGTCTGAAAGGTCTCTCTGGTCTGAAAGGTCTCTCTGGTCTGAAAGGTCTCTCTGGTCTGAAAGGTCTCTCTGGTCTGAAAGGTCTCTCTGGTCTGTGAGGTCTCTCTGGTCTGAAAGGTCTCTCTGGTCTGAAAGGTCTCTCTGGTCTGTGAGGTCTCTCTGGTCTGAAAGGTCTCTCTGGTCTGAAAGGTCTCTCTGGTCTGTGAGGTCTCTCTGGTCTGAAAGGTCTCTCTGGTCTGTGAGGTCTCTCTGCTCTGAAAGGTCTCTCTGGTCTGAAAGGTCTCTCTGGTCTGAAAGGTCTCTCTGGTCTGAAAGGTCTCTCTGGTCTGTGAGGTCTCTCTGGTCTGAAAGGTCTCTCTGGTCTGAAAGGTCTCTCTGGTCTGTGAGGTCTCTCTGGTCTGAAAGGTCTCTCTGGTCTGAAAGGTCTCTCTGGTCTGAAAGGTCTCTCTGGTCTGTGAGGTCTCTCTGGTCTGTGAGGTCTCTCTGGTCTGAAAGGTCTCTCTGGTCTGAAAGGTCTCTCTGGTCTGTGAGGTCTCTCTGGTCTGTGAGGTCTCTCTGGTCTGAAAGGTCTCTCTGGTCTGAAAGGTCTCTCTGGTCTGTGAGGTCTCTCTGGTCTGAAAGGTCTCTCTGGTCTGTGAGGTCTCTCTGGTCTGAAAGGTCTCTCTGGTCTGAAAGGTCTCTCTGGTCTGAAAGGTCTCTCTGGTCTGTGAGGTCTCTCTGGTCTGTGAGGTCTCTCTGGTCTGTGAGGTCTCTCTGGTCTGTGAGGTCTCTCTGGTCTGAAAGGTCTCTCTGGTCTGTGAGGTCTCTCTGGTCTGTGAGGTCTCTCTGGTCTGAAAGGTCTCTCTGGTCTGAAAGGTCTCTCTGGTCTGAAAGGTCTCTCTGGTCTGTGAGGTCTCTCTGGTCTGAAAGGTCTCTCTGGTCTGTGAGGTCTCTCTGGTCTGTGAGGTCTCTCTGGTCTGTGAGGTCTCTCTGGTCTGTGAGGTCTCTCTGGTCTGTGAGGTCTCTCTGGTCTGTGAGGTCTCTCTGGTCTGTGAGGTCTCTCTGGTCTGAAAGGTCTCTCTGGTCTGAGAGGTCTCTCTGGTCTGTGAGGTCTCTCTGGTCTGTGAGGTCTCTCTGGTCTGTGAGGTCTCTCTGGTCTGAAAGGTCTCTCTGGTCTGTGAGGTCTCTCTGGTCTGTGAGGTCTCTCTGGTCTGAAAGGTCTCTCTGGTCTGAAAGGTCTCTCTGGTCTGAAAGGTCTCTCTGGTCTGTGAGGTCTCTCTGGTCTGTGAGGTCTCTCTGGTCTGAAAGGTCTCTCTGGTCTGAAAGGTCTCTCTGGTCTGTGAGGTCTCTCTGGTCTGAAAGGTCTCTCTGGTCTGAGAGGTCTCTCTGGTCTGTGAGGTCTCTCTGGTCTGTGAGGTCTCTCTGGTCTGTGAGGTCTCTCTGGTCTGAAAGGTCTCTCTGGTCTGTGAGGTCTCTCTGGTCTGTGAGGTCTCTCTGGTCTGTGAGGTCTCTCTGGTCTGAAAGGTCTCTCTGGTCTGAAAGGTCTCTCTGGTCTGTGAGGTCTCTCTGGTCTGAAAGGTCTCTCTGGTCTGAAAGGTCTCTCTGGTCTGTGAGGTCTCTCTGGTCTGTGAGGTCTCTCTGGTCTGAAAGGTCTCTCTGGTCTGTGAGGTCTCTCTGGTCTGAAAGGTCTCTCTGGTCTGTGAGGTCTCTCTGGTCTGAAAGGTCTCTCTGGTCTGAAAGGTCTCTCTGGTCTGTGAGGTCTCTCTGGTCTGTGAGGTCTCTCTGGTCTGTGAGGTCTCTCTGGTCTGAAAGGTCTCTCTGGTCTGAAAGGTCTCTCTGGTCTGTGAGGTCTCTCTGGTCTGTGAGGTCTCTCTGGTCTGTGAGGTCTCTCTGGTCTGAAAGGTCTCTCTGGTCTGTGAGGTCTCTCTGGTCTGAAAGGTCTCTCTGGTCTGAAAGGTCTCTCTGGTCTGAAAGGTCTCTCTGGTCTGTGAGGTCTCTCTGGTCTGAAAGGTCTCTCTGGTCTGAAAGGTCTCTCTGGTCTGAAAGGTCTCTCTGGTCTGTGAGGTCTCTCTGGTCTGTGAGGTCTCTCTGGTCTGTGAGGTCTCTCTGGTCTGTGAGGTCTCTCTGGTCTGTGAGGTCTCTCTGGTCTGAAAGGTCTCTCTGGTCTGAAAGGTCTCTCTGGTCTGAAAGGTCTCTCTGGTCTGAGAGGTCTCTCTGGTCTGTGAGGTCTCTCTGGTCTGAAAGGTCTCTCTGGTCTGTGAGGTCTCTCTGGTCTGAAAGGTCTCTCTGGTCTGTGAGGTCTCTCTGGTCTGTGAGGTCTCTCTGGTCTGTGAGGTCTCTCTGGTCTGAAAGGTCTCTCTGGTCTGAAAGGTCTCTCTGGTCTGTGAGGTCTCTCTGGTCTGAAAGGTCTCTCTGGTCTGTGAGGTCTCTCTGGTCTGAAAGGTCTCTCTGGTCTGTGAGGTCTCTCTGGTCTGTGAGGTCTCTCTGGTCTGTGAGGTCTCTCTGGTCTGAAAGGTCTCTCTGGTCTGAAAGGTCTCTCTGGTCTGTGAGGTCTCTCTGGTCTGACAGGTCTCTCTGGTCTGTGAGGTCTCTCTGGTCTGAAAGGTCTCTCTGGTCTGTGAGGTCTCTCTGGTCTGTGAGGTCTCTCTGGTCTGAAAGGTCTCTCTGGTCTGAAAGGTCTCTCTGGTCTGTGAGGTCTCTCTGGTCTGAAAGGTCTCTCTGGTCTGAAAGGTCTCTCTGGTCTGTGAGGTCTCTCTGGTCTGTGAGGTCTCTCTGGTCTGAAAGGTCTCTCTGGTCTGTGAGGTCTCTCTGGTCTGTGAGGTCTCTCTGGTCTGTGAGGTCTCTCTGGTCTGAAAGGTCTCTCTGGTCTGAAAGGTCTCTCTGGTCTGTGAGGTCTCTCTGGTCTGTGAGGTCTCTCTGGTCTGAAAGGTCTCTCTGGTCTGAAAGGTCTCTCTGGTCTGTGAGGTCTCTCTGGTCTGAAAGGTCTCTCTGGTCTGTGAGGTCTCTCTGGTCTGTGAGGTCTCTCTGGTCTGAAAGGTCTCTCTGGTCTGTGAGGTCTCTCTGGTCTGAAAGGTCTCTCTGGTCTGTGAGGTCTCTCTGGTCTGTGAGGTCTCTCTGGTCTGTGAGGTCTCTCTGGTCTGAAAGGTCTCTCTGGTCTGTGAGGTCTCTCTGGTCTGTGAGGTCTCTCTGGTCTGAAAGGTCTCTCTGGTCTGTGAGGTCTCTCTGGTCTGTGAGGTCTCTCTGGTCTGTGAGGTCTCTCTGGTCTGAAAGGTCTCTCTGGTCTGAGAGGTCTCTCTGGTCTGAAAGGTCTCTCTGGTCTGTGAGGTCTCTCTGGTCTGTGAGGTCTCTCTGGTCTGTGAGGTCTCTCTGGTCTGAAAGGTCTCTCTGGTCTGAAAGGTCTCTCTGGTCTGAAAGGTCTCTCTGGTCTGTGAGGTCTCTCTGGTCTGAAAGGTCTCTCTGGTCTGAAAGGTCTCTCTGGTCTGAAAGGTCTCTCTGGTCTGTGAGGTCTCTGGTCTGAAAGGTCTCTCTGGTCTGTGAGGTCTCTCTGGTCTGAAAGGTCTCTCTGGTCTGAGAGGTCTCTCTGGTCTGAAAGGTCTCTCTGGTCTGTGAGGTCTCTCTGGTCTGTGAGGTCTCTCTGGTCTGTGAGGTCTCTCTGGTCTGAAAGGTCTCTCTGGTCTGTGAGGTCTCTCTGGTCTGAAAGGTCTCTCTGGTCTGAAAGGTCTCTCTGGTCTGAAAGGTCTCTCTGGTCTGTGAGGTCTCTCTGGTCTGAAAGGTCTCTCTGGTCTGAGAGGTCTCTCTGGTCTGAAAGGTCTCTCTGGTCTGAAAGGTCTCTCTGGTCTGTGAGGTCTCTCTGGTCTGAAAGGTCTCTCTGGTCTGAGAGGTCTCTCTGGTCTGAAAGGTCTCTCTGGTCTGTGAGGTCTCTCTGGTCTGAAAGGTCTCTCTGGTCTGTGAGGTCTCTCTGGTCTGAAAGGTCTCTCTGGTCTGTGAGGTCTCTCTGGTCTGAAAGGTCTCTCTGGTCTGTGAGGTCTCTCTGGTCTGTGAGGTCTCTCTGGTCTGAAAGGTCTCTCTGGTCTGTGAGGTCTCTCTGGTCTGAAAGGTCTCTCTGGTCTGAAAGGTCTCTCTGGTCTGTGAGGTCTCTCTGGTCTGTGAGGTCTCTCTGGTCTGAAAGGTCTCTCTGGTCTGAAAGGTCTCTCTGGTCTGTGAGGTCTCTCTGGTCTGAAAGGTCTCTCTGGTCTGTGAGGTCTCTCTGGTCTGTGAGGTCTCTCTGGTCTGTGAGGTCTCTCTGGTCTGAAAGGTCTCTCTGGTCTGTGAGGTCTCTCTGGTCTGAAAGGTCTCTCTGGTCTGAAAGGTCTCTCTGGTCTGAAAGGTCTCTCTGGTCTGAAAGGTCTCTCTGGTCTGTGAGGTCTCTCTGGTCTGAAAGGTCTCTCTGGTCTGAAAGGTCTCTCTGGTCTGTGAGGTCTCTCTGGTCTGAAAGGTCTCTCTGGTCTGAAAGGTCTCTCTGGTCTGTGAGGTCTCTCTGGTCTGAAAGGTCTCTCTGGTCTGTGAGGTCTCTCTGGTCTGAAAGGTCTCTCTGGTCTGTGAGGTCTCTCTGGTCTGTGAGGTCTCTCTGGTCTGAAAGGTCTCTCTGGTCTGTGAGGTCTCTCTGGTCTGAAAGGTCTCTCTGGTCTGTGAGGTCTCTCTGGTCTGTGAGGTCTCTCTGGTCTGTGAGGTCTCTCTGGTCTGTGAGGTCTCTCTGGTCTGTGAGGTCTCTCTGGTCTGTGAGGTCTCTGTGGTCTGTGAGGTCTCTCTGGTCTGTGAGGTCTCTCTGGTCTGAAAGGTCTCTCTGGTCTGTGAGGTCTCTCTGGTCTGTGAGGTCTCTCTGGTCTGTGAGGTGTCTCTGGTCTGAAAGGTCTCTCTGGTCTGTGAGGTCTCTCTGGTCTGTGAGGTCTCTCTGGTCTGTGAGGTGTCTCTGGTCTGAAAGGTCTCTCTGGTCTGAAAGGTCTCTCTGGTCTGTGAGGTCTCTCTGGTCTGTGAGGTCTCTCTGGTCTGAAAGGTCTCTCTGGTCTGTGAGGTCTCTCTGGTCTGAAAGGTCTCTCTGGTCTGAAAGGTCTCTCTGGTCTGTGAGGTCTCTCTGGTCTGAAAGGTCTCTCTGGTCTGAAAGGTCTCTCTGGTCTGAAAGGTCTCTCTGGTCTGAAAGGTCTCTCTGGTCTGTGAGGTCTCTCTGGTCTGTGAGGTCTCTCTGGTCTGAAAGGTCTCTCTGGTCTGAAAGGTCTCTCTGGTCTGAAAGGTCTCTCTGGTCTGTGAGGTCTCTCTGGTCTGTGAGGTCTCTCTGGTCTGTGAGGTCTCTCTGGTCTGAGAGGTCTCTCTGGTCTGTGAGGTCTCTCTGGTCTGAAAGGTCTCTCTGGTCTGTGAGGTCTCTCTGGTCTGAAAGGTCTCTCTGGTCTGAAAGGTCTCTCTGGTCTGAAAGGTCTCTCTGGTCTGAAAGGTCTCTCTGGTCTGTGAGGTCTCTCTGGTCTGAAAGGTCTCTCTGGTCTGTGAGGTCTCTCTGGTCTGAAAGGTCTCTCTGGTCTGTGAGGTCTCTCTGGTCTGTGAGGTCTCTCTGGTCTGAAAGGTCTCTCTGGTCTGAAAGGTCTCTCTGGTCTGTGAGGTCTCTCTGGTCTGTGAGGTCTCTCTGGTCTGTGAGGTCTCTCTGGTCTGTGAGGTCTCTCTGGTCTGAAAGGTCTCTCTGGTCTGTGAGGTCTCTCTGGTCTGAAAGGTCTCTCTGGTCTGTGAGGTCTCTCTGGTCTGTGAGGTCTCTCTGGTCTGAAAGGTCTCTCTGGTCTGTGAGGTCTCTCTGGTCTGTGAGGTCTCTCTGGTCTGTGAGGTCTCTCTGGTCTGTGAGGTCTCTCTGGTCTGAAAGGTCTCTCTGGTCTGTGAGGTCTCTCTGGTCTGAAAGGTCTCTCTGGTCTGAAAGGTCTCTCTGGTCTGTGAGGTCTCTCTGGTCTGAAAGGTCTCTCTGGTCTGAAAGGTCTCTCTGGTCTGAAAGGTCTCTCTGGTCTGTGAGGTCTCTCTGGTCTGTGAGGTCTCTCTGGTCTGTGAGGTCTCTCTGGTCTGAAAGGTCTCTCTGGTCTGTGAGGTCTCTCTGGTCTGAAAGGTCTCTCTGGTCTGTGAGGTCTCTCTGGTCTGTGAGGTCTCTCTGGTCTGAAAGGTCTCTCTGGTCTGTGAGGTCTCTCTGGTCTGTGAGGTCTCTCTGGTCTGAAAGGTCTCTCTGGTCTGAAAGGTCTCTCTGGTCTGTGAGGTCTCTCTGGTCTGTGAGGTCTCTCTGGTCTGTGAGGTCTCTCTGGTCTGAAAGGTCTCTCTGGTCTGTGAGGTCTCTCTGGTCTGTGAGGTCTCTCTGGTCTGTGAGGTCTCTCTGGTCTGAAAGGTCTCTCTGGTCTGAAAGGTCTCTCTGGTCTGAAAGGTCTCTCTGGTCTGTGAGGTCTCTCTGGTCTGTGAGGTCTCTCTGGTCTGAAAGGTCTCTCTGGTCTGAAAGGTCTCTCTGGTCTGTGAGGTCTCTCTGGTCTGAAAGGTCTCTCTGGTCTGTGAGGTCTCTCTGGTCTGAAAGGTCTCTCTGGTCTGAAAGGTCTCTCTGGTCTGAGAGGTCTCTCTGGTCTGTGAGGTCTCTCTGGTCTGAAAGGTCTCTCTGGTCTGTGAGGTCTCTCTGGTCTGTGAGGTCTCTCTGGTCTGAGAGGTCTCTCTGGTCTGTGAGGTCTCTCTGGTCTGAAAGGTCTCTCTGGTCTGAGAGGTCTCTCTGGTCTGTGAGGTCTCTCTGGTCTGAGAGGTCTCTCTGGTCTGTGAGGTCTCTCTGGTCTGAAAGGTCTCTCTGGTCTGAAAGGTCTCTCTGGTCTGAAAGGTCTCTCTGGTCTGTGAGGTCTCTCTGGTCTGAAAGGTCTCTCTGGTCTGAGAGGTCTCTCTGGTCTGTGAGGTCTCTCTGGTCTGAAAGGTCTCTCTGGTCTGTGAGGTCTCTCTGGTCTGTGAGGTCTCTCTGGTCTGTGAGGTCTCTCTGGTCTGAAAGGTCTCTCTGGTCTGAAAGGTCTCTCTGGTCTGTGAGGTCTCTCTGGTCTGTGAGGTCTCTCTGGTCTGTGAGGTCTCTCTGGTCTGAGAGGTCTCTCTGGTCTGAAAGGTCTCTCTGGTCTGTGAGGTCTCTCTGGTCTGTGAGGTCTCTCTCGTCTGAGAGGTCTCTCTGGTCTGAAAGGTCTCTCTGGTCTGAAAGGTCTCTCTGGTCTGTGAGGTCTCTCTGGTCTGAAAGGTCTCTCTGGTCTGTGAGGTCTCTCTGGTCTGTGAGGTCTCTCTGGTCTGTGAGGTCTCTCTGGTCTGTGAGGTCTCTCTGGTCTGAGAGGTCTCTCTGGTCTGAAAGGTCTCTCTGGTCTGAAAGGTCTCTCTGGTCTGTGAGGTCTCTCTGGTCTGAAAGGTCTCTCTGGTCTGTGAGGTCTCTCTGGTCTGTGAGGTCTCTCTGGTCTGAAAGGTCTCTCTGGTCTGAAAGGTCTCTCTGGTCTGTGAGGTCTCTCTGGTCTGAAAGGTCTCTCTGGTCTGTGAGGTCTCTCTGGTCTGTGAGGTCTCTCTGGTCTGTGAGGTCTCTCTGGTCTGTGAGGTCTCTCTGGTCTGTGAGGTCTCTCTGGTCTGTGAGGTCTCTCTGGTCTGAAAGGTCTCTCTGGTCTGTGAGGTCTCTCTGGTCTGTGAGGTCTCTCTGGTCTGAAAGGTCTCTCTGGTCTGAAAGGTCTCTCTGGTCTGTGAGGTCTCTCTGGTCTGAAAGGTCTCTCTGGTCTGAGAGGTCTCTCTGGTCTGTGAGGTCTCTCTGGTCTGTGAGGTCTCTCTGGTCTGAAAGGTCTCTCTGGTCTGAAAGGTCTCTCTGGTCTGTGAGGTCTCTCTGGTCTGTGAGGTCTCTCTGGTCTGAAAGGTCTCTCTGGTCTGTGAGGTCTCTCTGGTCTGTGAGGTCTCTCTGGTCTGTGAGGTCTCTCTGGTCTGAAAGGTCTCTCTGGTCTGAAAGGTCTCTCTGGTCTGTGAGGTCTCTCTGGTCTGTGAGGTCTCTCTGGTCTGTGAGGTCTCTCTGGTCTGAAAGGTCTCTCTGGTCTGAAAGGTCTCTCTGGTCTGTGAGGTCTCTCTGGTCTGTGAGGTCTCTCTGGTCTGAAAGGTCTCTCTGGTCTGAAAGGTCTCTCTGGTCTGAAAGGTCTCTCTGGTCTGTGAGGTCTCTCTGGTCTGTGAGGTCTCTCTGGTCTGTGAGGTCTCTCTGGTCTGAAAGGTCTCTCTGGTCTGAAAGGTCTCTCTGGTCTGTGAGGTCTCTCTGGTCTGTGAGGTCTCTCTGGTCTGTGAGGTCTCTCTGGTCTGTGAGGTCTCTCTGGTCTGTGAGGTCTCTCTGGTCTGAAAGGTCTCTCTGGTCTGTGAGGTCTCTCTGGTCTGTGAGGTCTCTCTGGTCTGAAAGGTCTCTCTGGTCTGTGAGGTCTCTATGGTCTGTGAGGTCTCTCTGGTCTGTGAGGTCTCTCTGGTCTGAAAGGTCTCTCTGGTCTGAAAGGTCTCTCTGGTCTGTGAGGTCTCTCTGGTGTGTGAGGTCTCTCTGGTCTGAAAGGTCTCTCTGGTCTGAAAGGTCTCTCTGGTCTGAAAGGTCTCTCTGGTCTGAAAGGTCTCTCTGGTCTGAAAGGTCTCTCTGGTCTGTGAGGTCTCTCTGGTCTGTGAGGTCTCTCTGGTCTGTGAGGTCTCTCTGGTCTGTGAGGTCTCTCTGGTCTGAAAGGTCTCTCTGGTCTGAAAGGTCTCTCTGGTCTGTGAGGTCTCTCTGGTCTGTGAGGTCTCTCTGATCTGAAAGGTCTCTCTGGTCTGTGAGGTCTCTCTGGTCTGAAAGGTCTCTCTGGTCTGAAAGGTCTCTCTGGTCTGAAAGGTCTCTCTGGTCTGTGAGGTCTCTCTGGTCTGAAAGGTCTCTCTGGTCTGAAAGGTCTCTCTGGTCTGAAAGGTCTCTCTGGTCTGAGAGGTCTCTCTGGTCTGAAAGGTCTCTCTGGTCTGAAAGGTCTCTCTGGTCTGAAAGGTCTCTCTGGTCTGTGAGGTCTCTCTGGTCTGTGAGGTCTCTCTGGTCTGAAAGGTCTCTCTGGTCTGAAAGGTCTCTCTGGTCTGTGAGGTCTCTCTGGTCTGAAAGGTCTCTCTGGTCTGAGAGGTCTCTCTGGTCTGTGAGGTCTCTCTGGTCTGTGAGGTCTCTCTGGTCTGTGAGGTCTCTCTGGTCTGAAAGGTCTCTCTGGTCTGTGAGGTCTCTCTGGTCTGTGAGGTCTCTCTGGTCTGAAAGGTCTCTCTGGTCTGTGAGGTCTCTCTGGTCTGTGAGGTCTCTCTGGTCTGTGAGGTCTCTCTGGTCTGTGAGGTCTCTCTGGTCTGAAAGGTCTCTCTGGTCTGTGAGGTCTCTCTGGTCTGAAAGGTCTCTCTGGTCTGTGAGGTCTCTCTGGTCTGTGAGGTCTCTCTGGTCTGTGAGGTCTCTCTGGTCTGAAAGGTCTCTCTGGTCTGTGAGGTCTCTCTGGTCTGTGAGGTCTCTCTGGTCTGAAAGGTCTCTCTGGTCTGTGAGGTCTCTCTGGTCTGTGAGGTCTCTCTGGTCTGTGAGGTCTCTCTGGTCTGAAAGGTCTCTCTGGTCTGAAAGGTCTCTCTGGTCTGTGAGGTCTCTCTGGTCTGAAAGGTCTCTCTGGTCTGTGAGGTCTCTCTGGTCTGAAAGGTCTCTCTGGTCTGTGAGGTCTCTCTGGTCTGAAAGGTCTCTCTGGTCTGTGAGGTCTCTCTGGTCTGAAAGGTCTCTCTGGTCTGTGAGGTCTCTCTGGTCTGTGAGGTCTCTCTGGTCTGTGAGGTCTCTCTGGTCTGACAGGTCTCTCTGGTCTGTGAGGTCTCTCTGGTCTGAAAGGTCTCTCTGGTCTGAAAGGTCTCTCTGGTCTGAAAGGTCTCTCTGGTCTGTGAGGTCTCTCTGGTCTGAAAGGTCTCTCTGGTCTGTGAGGTCTCTCTGGTCTGTGAGGTCTCTCTGGTCTGTGAGGTCTCTCTGGTCTGTGAGGTCTCTCTGGTCTGAAAGGTCTCTCTGGTCTGAAAGGTCTCTCTGGTCTGAAAGGTCTCTCTGGTCTGTGAGGTCTCTCTGGTCTGAAAGGTCTCTCTGGTCTGTGAGGTCTCTCTGGTCTGTGAGGTCTCTCTGGTCTGTGAGGTCTCTCTGGTCTGTGAGGTCTCTCTGGTCTGAAAGGTCTCTCTGGTCTGTGAGGTCTCTCTGGTCTGAAAGGTCTCTCTGGTCTGTGAGGTCTCTCTGGTCTGTGAGGTCTCTCTGGTCTGAAAGGTCTCTCTGGTCTGAAAGGTCTCTCTGGTCTGAAAGGTCTCTCTGGTCTGAAAGGTCTCTCTGGTCTGTGAGGTCTCTCTGGTCTGTGAGGTCTCTCTGGTCTGAAAGGTCTCTCTGGTCTGAAAGGTCTCTCTGGTCTGAAAGGTCTCTCTGGTCTGAAAGGTCTCTCTGGTCTGAAAGGTCTCTCTGGTCTGTGAGGTCTCTCTGGTCTGTGAGGTCTCTCTGGTCTGAAAGGTCTCTCTGGTCTGAAAGGTCTCTCTGGTCTGAAAGGTCTCTCTGGTCTGTGAGGTCTCTCTGGTCTGAAAGGTCTCTCTGGTCTGAAAGGTCTCTCTGGTCTGTGAGGTCTCTCTGGTCTGTGAGGTCTCTCTGGTCTGTGAGGTCTCTCTGGTCTGAAAGGTCTCTCTGGTCTGTGAGGTCTCTCTGGTCTGTGAGGTCTCTCTGGTCTGAAAGGTCTCTCTGGTCTGTGAGGTCTCTCTGGTCTGAAAGGTCTCTCTGGTCTGTGAGGTCTCTCTGGTCTGAAAGGTCTCTCTGGTCTGTGAGGTCTCTCTGGTCTGAAAGGTCTCTCTGGTCTGTGAGGTCTCTCTGGTCTGAAAGGTCTCTCTGGTCTGTGAGGTCTCTCTGGTCTGTGAGGTCTCTCTGGTCTGAAAGGTCTCTCTGGTCTGTGAGGTCTCTCTGGTCTGAAAGGTCTCTCTGGTCTGTGAGGTCTCTCTGGTCTGAAAGGTCTCTCTGGTCTGTGAGGTCTCTCTGGTCTGAAAGGTCTCTCTGGTCTGTGAGGTCTCTCTGGTCTGAAAGGTCTCTCTGGTCTGAAAGGTCTCTCTGGTCTGTGAGGTCTCTCTGGTCTGTGAGGTCTCTCTGGTCTGAAGAGGTCTCTCTGGTCTGAAAGGTCTCTCTGGTCTGTGAGGTCTCTCTGGTCTGTGAGGTCTCTCTGGTCTGAAAGGTCTCTCTGGTCTGTGAGGTCTCTCTGGTCTGTGAGGTCTCTCTGGTCTGTGAGGTCTCTCTGGTCTGAAAGGTCTCTCTGGTCTGAAAGGTCTCTCTGGTCTGTGAGGTCTCTCTGGTCTGAAAGGTCTCTCTGGTCTGAGAGGTCTCTCTGGTCTGTGAGGTCTCTCTGGTCTGTGAGGTCTCTCTGGTCTGAAAGGTCTCTCTGGTCTGAAAGGTCTCTCTGGTCTGAGAGGTCTCTCTGGTCTGAAAGGTCTCTCTGGTCTGAAAGGTCTCTCTGGTCTGTGAGGTCTCTCTGGTCTGAAAGGTCTCTCTGGTCTGTGAGGTCTCTCTGGTCTGTGAGGTCTCTCTGGTCTGTGAGGTCTCTCTGGTCTGTGAGGTCTCTCTGGTCTGTGAGGTCTCTCTGGTCTGTGAGGTCTCTCTGGTCTGTGAGGTCTCTCTGGTCTGTGAGGTCTCTCTGGTCTGAAAGGTCTCTCTGGTCTGTGAGGTCTCTCTGGTCTGAAAGGTCTCTCTGGTCTGAAAGGTCTCTCTGGTCTGTGAGGTCTCTCTGGTCTGAAAGGTCTCTCTGGTCTGAAAGGTCTCTCTGGTCTGAAGGTCTCTCTGGTCTGTGAGGTCTCTCTGGTCTGTGAGGTCTCTCTGGTCTGTGAAGGTCTCTCTGGTCTGTGAGGTCTCTCTGGTCTGAGAAGGTCTCTCTGGTCTGAAAGGTCTCTCTGGTCTGTGAGGTCTCTCTGGTCTGTGAGGTCTCTCTGGTCTGTGAGGTCTCTCTGGTCTGTGAGGTCTCTCTGGTCTGAAAGGTCTCTCTGGTCTGTGAGGTCTCTCTGGTCTGAGAGGTCTCTCTGGTCTGTGAGGTCTCTCTGGTCTGTGAGGTCTCTCTGGTCTGAAAGGTCTCTCTGGTCTGAGAGGTCTCTCTGGTCTGTGAGGTCTCTCTGGTCTGTGAGGTCTCTCTGGTCTGTGAGGTCTCTCTGGTCTGAAAGGTCTCTCTGGTCTGAGAGGTCTCTCTGGTCTGAAAGGTCTCTCTGGTCTGAGAGGTCTCTCTGGTCTGTGAGGTCTCTCTGGTCTGAAAGGTCTCTCTGGTCTGTGAGGTCTCTCTGGTCTGTGAGGTCTCTCTGGTCTGTGAGGTCTCTCTGGTCTGTGAGGTCTCTCTGGTCTGAAAGGTCTCTCTGGTCTGAAAGGTCTCTCTGGTCTGTGAGGTCTCTCTGGTCTGTGAGGTCTCTCTGGTCTGTGAGGTCTCTCTGGTCTGAGA
>NC_136629.1:5055538-5248038 GCF_933228915.1 Telmatherina bonti
GTGAGGTCTCTCTGGTCTGAAAGGTCTCTCTGGTCTGTGAGGTCTCTCTGATCTGAGAGGTCTCTCTGGTCTGTGAGGTCTCTCTGGTCTGAAAGGTCTCTCTGGTCTGTGAGGTCTCTCTGGTCTGAAAGGTCTCTCTGGTCTGTGAGGTCTCTCTGGTCTGAGAGGTCTCTCTGGTCTGTGAGGTCTCTCTGGTCTGTGAGGTCTCTCTGGTCTGAAAGGTCTCTCTGGTCTGTGAGGTCTCTCTGGTCTGTGAGGTCTCTCTGGTCTGTGAGGTCTCTCTGGTCTGAAAGGTCTCTCTGGTCTGAAAGGTCTCTCTGGTCTGTGAGGTCTCTCTGATCTGTGAGGTCTCTCTGATCTGAAAGGTCTCTCTGGTCTGTGAGGTCTCTCTGGTCTGAAAGGTCTCTCTGGTCTGTGAGGTCTCTCTGGTCTGAAAGGTCTCTCTGGTCTGAAAGGTCTCTCTGGTCTGAAAGGTCTCTCTGGTCTGTGAGGTCTCTCTGGTCTGAAAGGTCTCTCTGGTCTGTGAGGTCTCTCTGGTCTGTGAGGTCTCTCTGGTCTGTGAGGTCTCTCTGGTCTGAGAGGTCTCTCTGGTCTGTGAGGTCTCTCTGGTCTGAAAGGTCTCTCTGGTCTGTGAGGTCTCTCTGGTCTGAAAGGTCTCTCTGGTCTGTGAGGTCTCTCTGGTCTGTGAGGTCTCTCTGGTCTGTGAGGTCTCTCTGGTCTGAAAGGTCTCTCTGGTCTGTGAGGTCTCTCTGATCTGTGAGGTCTCTCTGGTCTGTGAGGTCTCTCTGGTCTGTGAGGTCTCTCTGGTCTGTGAGGTCTCTCTGGTCTGAAAGGTCTCTCTGGTCTGAAAGGTCTCTCTGGTCTGAGAGGTCTCTCTGGTCTGTGAGGTCTCTCTGGTCTGAAAGGTCTCTCTGGTTTGTGAGGTCTCTCTGGTCTGAAAGGTCTCTCTGGTCTGAAAGGTCTCTCTGGTCTGTGAGGTCTCTCTGGTCTGAAAGGTCTCTCTGGTCTGAAAGGTCTCTCTGGTCTGAAAGGTCTCTCTGGTCTGAAAGGTCTCTCTGGTCTGTGAGGTCTCTCTGGTCTGTGAGGTCTCTCTGGTCTGAGAGGTCTCTCTGGTCTGAGAGGTCTCTCTGGTCTGAAAGGTCTCTCTGGTCTGTGAGGTCTCTCTGGTCTGAAAGGTCTCTCTGGTCTGTGAGGTCTCTCTGGTCTGTGAGGTCTCTCTGGTCTGAAAGGTCTATCTGGTCTGTGAGGTCTCTCTGGTCTGAAAGGTCTCTCTGGTTTGTGAGGTCTCTCTGGTCTGAAAGGTCTCTCTGGTCTGAAAGGTCTCTCTGGTCTGTGAGGTCTCTCTGGTCTGTGAGGTCTCTCTGGTCTGAAAGGTCTCTCTGGTCTGAAAGGTCTCTCTGGTCTGAAAGGTCTCTCTGGTCTGTGAGGTCTCTCTGGTCTGTGAGGTCTCTCTGGTCTGAGAGGTCTCTCTGGTCTGTGAGGTCTCTCTGGTCTGAAAGGTCTCTCTGGTCTGTGAGGTCTCTCTGGTCTGAAAGGTCTCTCTGGTCTGTGAGGTCTCTCTGGTCTGTGAGGTCTCTCTGGTCTGAAAGGTCTATCTGGTCTGTGAGGTCTCTCTGGTCTGAAAGGTCTCTCTGGTCTGTGAGGTCTCTCTGGTCTGTGAGGTCTCTCTGGTCTGAAAGGTCTCTCTGGTCTGTGAGGTCTCTCTGGTCTGTGAGGTCTCTCTGGTCTGTGAGGTCTCTCTGGTCTGTGAGGTCTCTCTGGTCTGTGAGGTCTCTCTGGTCTGAAAGGTCTCTCTGGTCTGAAAGGTCTCTCTGGTCTGTGAGGTCTCTCTGGTCTGTGAGGTCTCTCTGGTCTGAAAGGTCTCTCTGGTCTGTGAGGTCTCTCTGGTCTGTGAGGTCTCTCTGGTCGGTGAGGTCTCTCTGGTCTGTGAGGTCTCTCTGGTCTGTGAGGTCTCTCTGGTCTGAAAGGTCTCTCTGGTCTGAAAGGTCTCTCTGGTCTGAAAGGTCTCTCTGGTCTGAAAGGTCTCTCTGGTCTGTGAGGTCTCTCTGGTCTGTGAGGTCTCTCTGGTCTGTGAGGTCTCTCTGGTCTGAAAGGTCTCTCTGGTCTGTGAGGTCTCTCTGGTCTGAAAGGTCTCTCTGGTCTGAAAGGTCTCTCTGGTCTGTGAGGTCTCTCTGGTCTGTGAGGTCTCTCTGGTCTGTGAGGTCTCTCTGGTCTGTGAGGTCTCTCTGGTCTGAAAGGTCTCTCTGGTCTGAAAGGTCTCTCTGGTCTGTGAGGTCTCTCTGGTCTGTGAGGTCTCTCTGGTCTGAAAGGTCTCTCTGGTCTGTGAGGTCTCTCTGGTCTGTGAGGTCTCTCTGGTCTGAAAGGTCTCTCTGGTCTGTGAGGTCTCTCTGGTCTGTGAGGTCTCTCTGGTCTGAAAGGTCTCTCTGGTCTGAAAGGTCTCTCTGGTCTGAAAGGTCTCTCTGGTCTGAAAGGTCTCTCTGGTCTGAAAGGTCTCTCTGGTCTGTGAGGTCTCTCTGGTCTGTGAGGTCTCTCTGGTCTGTGAGGTCTCTCTGGTCTGTGAGGTCTCTCTGGTCTGAAAGGTCTCTCTGGTCTGAAAGGTCTCTCTGGTCTGTGAGGTCTCTCTGGTCTGTGAGGTCTCTCTGGTCTGAAAGGTCTCTCTGGTCTGTGAGGTCTCTCTGGTCTGAAAGGTCTCTCTGGTCTGAAAGGTCTCTCTGGTCTGAAAGGTCTCTCTGGTCTGTGAGGTCTCTCTGGTCTGTGAGGTCTCTCTGGTCTGGAAGGTCTCTCTGGTCTGTGAGGTCTCTCTGGTCTGTGAGGTCTCTCTGGTCTGTGAGGTCTCTCTGGTCTGGAAGGTCTCTCTGGTCTGTGAGGTCTCTCTGGTCTGTGAGGTCTCTCTGGTCTGTGAGGTCTCTCTGGTCTGAAAGGTCTCTCTGGTCTGAAAGGTCTCTCTGGTCTGAAAGGTCTCTCTGGTCTGTGAGGTCTCTCTGGTCTGTGAGGTCTCTCTGGTCTGAAAGGTCTCTCTGGTCTGTGAGGTCTCTCTGGTCTGAAAGGTCTCTCTGGTCTGTGAGGTCTCTCTGGTCTGAAAGGTCTCTCTGGTCTGTGAGGTCTCTCTGGTCTGTGAGGTCTCTCTGGTCTGTGAGGTCTCTCTGGTCTGTGAGGTCTCTCTGGTCTGTGAGGTCTCTCTGGTCTGAAAGGTCTCTCTGGTCTGAAAGGTCTCTCTGGTCTGTGAGGTCTCTCTGGTCTGAAAGGTCTCTCTGGTCTGAAAGGTCTCTCTGGTCTGTGAGGTCTCTCTGGTCTGAAAGGTCTTTCTGGTCTGAAAGGTCTCTCTGGTCTGTGAGGTCTCTCTGGTCTGAAAGGTCTCTCTGGTCTGAAAGGTCTCTCTGGTCTGTGAGGTCTCTCTGGTCTGTGAGGTCTCTCTGGTCTGAAAGGTCTCTCTGGTCTGAGAGGTCTCTCTGGTCTGTGAGGTCTCTCTGGTCTGTGAGGTCTCTCTGGTCTGTGAGGTCTCTCTGGTCTGTGAGGTCTCTCTGGTCTGTGAGGTCTCTCTGGTCTGAAAGGTCTCTCTGGTCTGAAAGGTCTCTCTGGTCTGTGAGGTCTCTCTGGTCTGTGAGGTCTCTCTGGTCTGTGAGGTCTCTCTGGTCTGAAAGGTCTCTCTGGTCTGTGAGGTCTCTCTGGTCTGAAAGGTCTCTCTGGTCTGTGAGGTCTCTCTGGTCTGTGAGGTCTCTCTGGTCTGTGAGGTCTCTCTGGTCTGAAAGGTCTCTCTGGTCTGAAAGGTCTCTCTGGTCTGTGAGGTCTCTCTGGTCTGTGAGGTCTCTCTGGTCTGAAAGGTCTCTCTGGTCTGAAAGGTCTCTCTGGTCTGTGAGGTCTCTCTGGTCTGTGAGGTCTCTCTGGTCTGTGAGGTCTCTCTGGTCTGTGAGGTCTCTCTGGTCTGAAAGGTCTCTCTGGTCTGAAAGGTCTCTCTGGTCTGTGTGGTCTCTCTGGTCTGTGAGGTCTCTCTGGTCTGAAAGGTCTCTCTGGTCTGAAAGGTCTCTCTGGTCTGTGAGGTCTCTCTGGTCTGTGAGGTCTCTCTGGTCTGTGAGGTCTCTCTGGTCTGAAAGGTCTCTCTGGTCTGTGAGGTCTCTCTGGTCTGTGAGGTCTCTCTGGTCTGAAAGGTCTCTCTGGTCTGTGAGGTCTCTCTGGTCTGTGAGGTCTCTCTGGTCTGTGAGGTCTCTCTGGTCTGTGAGGTCTCTCTGGTCTGAAAGGTCTCTCTGGTCTGTGAGGTCTCTCTGGTCTGTGAGGTCTCTCTGGTCTGAAAGGTCTCTCTGGTCTGTGAGGTCTCTCTGGTCTGTGAGGTCTCTCTGGTCTGTGAGGTCTCTCTGGTCTGAAAGGTCTCTCTGGTCTGAAAGGTCTCTCTGGTCTGTGAGGTCTCTCTGGTCTGAAAGGTCTCTCTGGTCTGTGAGGTCTCTCTGGTCTGAAAGGTCTCTCTGGTCTGTGAGGTCTCTCTGGTCTGTGAGGTCTCTCTGTTCTGAAAGGTCTCTCTGGTCTGTGAGGTCTCTCTGGTCTGAAAGGTCTCTCTGGTCTGTGAGGTCTCTCTGGTCTGTGAGGTCTCTCTGGTCTGAAAGGTCTCTCTGGTCTGAAAGGTCTCTCTGGTCTCAAAGGTCTCTCTGGTCTGTGAGGTCTCTCTGGTCTGAAAGGTCTCTCTGGTCTGTGAGGTCTCTCTGGTCTGAAAGGTCTCTCTGGTCTGTGAGGTCTCTCTGGTCTGAAAGGTCTCTCTGGTCTGAGAGGTCTCTCTGGTCTGTGAGGTCTCTCTGGTCTGTGAGGTCTCTCTGGTCTGAAAGGTCTCTCTGGTCTGTGAGGTCTCTCTGGTCTGAAAGGTCTCTCTGGTCTGTGAGGTCTCTCTGGTCTGTGAGGTCTCTCTGGTCTGAAAGGTCTCTCTGGTCTGAAAGGTCTCTCTGGTCTGAAAGGTCTCTCTGGTCTGTGAGGTCTCTCTGGTCTGTGAGGTCTCTCTGGTCTGTGAGGTCTCTCTGGTCTGAGAGGTCTCTCTGGTCTGTGAGGTCTCTCTGGTCTGTGAGGTCTCTCTGGTCTGTGAGGTCTCTCTGGTCTGAAAGGTCTCTCTGGTCTGTGAGGTCTCTCTGGTCTGAAAGGTCTCTCTGGTCTGAAAGGTCTCTCTGGTCTGTGAGGTCTCTCTGGTCTGAAAGGTCTCTCTGGTCTGTGAGGTCTCTCTGGTCTGAAAGGTCTCTCTGGTCTGTGAGGTCTCTCTGGTCTGAAAGGTCTCTCTGGTCTGTGAGGTCTCTCTGGTCTGTGAGGTCTCTCTGGTCTGTGAGGTCTCTCTGGTCTGTGAGGTCTCTCTGGTCTGAAAGGTCTCTCTGGTCTGTGAGGTCTCTCTGGTCTGAAAGGTCTCTCTGGTCTGTGAGGTCTCTCTGGTCTGAAAGGTCTCTCTGGTCTGTGAGGTCTCTCTTAGAGGTTTTCTGGTATGGAAAAGTTTGTTTGACATAATCGGGACAGAAGGATTTCCTGTTATGATGTCCAAGTACTTTTCTTCTATTGGTCAGACATCTGAAGGGGTGTGGCTATCGCAGAAAGGTGCAGGTCATCATCTTATGGCAAAAATGTTCTCATTGCTGATTCATTGCTGTTCCAATGCAGAGGTTATCCCCTTGTTCAGGTCAGACCTTTTAATGACTGATTAGATGAACCAATCACTCCTGGGTTTTTTATGAGCGGTCTGGTGCCATAAAGTGCTGAAGTGCGGTGAGTTTATCCAGTATTTCCACAGCAACGCTGTTGAATCAGCTGTACATGCTGTTTATTGGCTGTTATTAGGCCATAAATGCAGCTCAGAAGGCGTTTATAGTAGGCCTGTTTTCCGATAGACGGAGGTCCCGTCTGACTTCGAAGTCAGACGGGACCTCGTCAGGGGTCGTCGGGGGCTGTAAAAGCAGTGTGGCCAGGCCCGACAAGTTCGCTGATGTGACGACAGGAAGGACAAGAGATCTCACGAAATTTGTTATTGCAAATTCAGATGTGCTGTGGGTTTTCACCTTAGTACTTTTCTTCTTTATTTCTTCCTATTGTTTTCTTTTGACCTCCATTCGACACCAGCACCTCCTTGTAGCCTCTGCTGCTTTGTTGTTCTGACAGCTGAAAATAAAAGCTTTCTAATTTTATCTTATATGTGGTGAGGTTCTAAAAGGCACCTATGAATGCTCTGTATTCTTCTTCTTCTGCTTTTTCTTCTTCTTCTAATTTTTTTATTGGTTAGGGTGGCTGGGGGAGGGGCGTGTGATGGGGGGGGAGGTTTACTGAGGTGTTGTGAGGTAGGTTACAGCGTGATGAAGAAGAAGTTGTTCCAGACCCAAAGCAGGACACAAGAAACGTCTTCTTTCCTCTTGTTCTGGTTTTAAACAACACTAAATCTTCTTATTTGTAAATATGGAGATGTTCCTCCTTTCTTCAGATTTCTCAGTCCCACAGAAAGTTATGTTTTTTTTAACCAATCATACCAACCTGTCCCGTCCTCTCCTGTTAAGTACCGACACATCCGATCCTGTTGCTACCTGTTCTGTACCAACCTGTTCTGTCCCGACATGTCCTGTCCTATCCCAGTTTAACCAGTCCGTCCCGTACTGACTGGTACCAACCTGTTCTGTCCTATCCCAGTTTAACCAGTCTGTCCCGTACTGACTGGTCCCAACCTGTTCTGTCCCGACATGTCCTGTCCTATCCCAGTTTAACCAGTCCGTCCCGTACTGACTGGTACCAGCCTGTCCTGTACCAACCTGTTCTGTCCCGACGTGTCCTGTCCTATCCCAGTTTAACCAGTCCGTCCCGTACTGACTGGTCCCAACCTGTTCTGTCCCGACATGTCCTGTCTTATCCCAGTTTAACCAGTCTGTCCCGTACTGACTGGTACCAACCTGTTCTGTCCCGACATGTCCTGTCCTATCCCAGTTTAACCAGTCCGTCCCGTACTGACTGGTACCAACCTGTTCTGTCCCGACGTGTCCTGTCCTATCCCAGTTTAACCAGTCCGTCCCGTACTGACTGGTACCAACCTGTTCTGTCCCGATGTGTCCTGTCCTATCCCAGTTTAACCAGTCCGTCCCGTACTGACTGGTACCAACCTGTTCTGTACCAACCTGTTCTGTCCCGACATGTCCTGTCCTATCCCAGTTTAACCAGTCTGTCCCGTACTGACTGGTCCCAACCTGTTCTGTCCCGATGTGTCCTGTCCTATCCCAGTTTAACCAGTCTGTCCCGTACTGACTGGTACCAACCTGTTCTGTCCCGACATGTCCTGTCCTATCCCAGTTTAACCAGTCTGTCCCGTACTGACTGGTACCAACCTGTTCTGTCCCGACATGTCCTGTCCTATCCCAGTTTAACCAGTCTGTCCCATACTGACTGGTACCAACCTGTCCTGTACCAACCTGTTCTGTCCCGACGTGTCCTGTCCTATCCCAGTTTAACCAGTCTGTCCCGTACTGACTGGTACCAACCTGTTCTGTCCTATCCCAGTTTAACCAGTCTGTCCCGTACTGACTGGTCCCAACCTGTTCTGTCCCGACATGTCCTGTCTTATCCCAGTTTAACCAGTCTGTCCCGTACTGACTGGTACCAACCTGTTCTGTCCCGACATGTCCTGTCCTATCCCAGTTTAACCAGTCTGTCCCGTACTGACTGGTCCCAACCTGTTCTGTCCCGACTTGTCCTGTCTTATCCCAGTTTAACCAGTCTGTCCCGTACTGACTGGTACCAACCTGTTCTGTCCCGACATGTCCTTTCCGATCCCAGTTTAACCAGTCTGTCCCATACTGACTGGTACCAACCTGTTCTGTCCCGATGTGTCCTGTCCTATCCCAGTTTAACCAGTCTGTCCCGTACTGACTGGTACCAACCTGTTCTGTCCCGACATGTCCTGTCCTATCCCAGTTTAACCAGTCTGTCCCGTACTGACTGGTACCAACCTGTTCTGTCCCGATGTGTCCTGTCCTATCCCAGTTTAACCAGTCTGTCCCGTACTGACTGGTACCAACCTGTCCTGTACCAACCTGTCCTGTCCGATCCCAGTTTAACCAGTCTGCCCCGTACTGACTGGTACCAACCTGTTCTGTCCCGATGTGTCCTGTCCTATCCCAGTTTAACCAGTCCGTCCCGTACTGACTGGTACCAACCTGTCCTGTACCAACCTGTCCTGTCCGATCCCAGTTTAACCAGTCTGTCCCGTACTGACTGGTACCAACCTGTTCTGTCCCGATGTGTCCTGTCCTATCCCAGTTTAACCAGTCTGTCCCGTACTGACTGGTACCAACCTGTCCTGTACCAACCTGTCCTGTCCTATCCCAGTTTAACCAGTCTGTCCCGTACTGACTGGTACCAACCTGTTCTGTCCCGATGTGTCCTGTCCTATCCCAGTTTAACCAGTCCGTCCCGTACTGACTGGTACCAACCTGTCCTGTACCAACCTGTCCTGTCCGATCCCAGTTTAACCAGTCTGCCCCGTACTGACTGGTACCAACCTGTTCTGTCCCGACATGTCCTGTCCTATCCCAGTTTAACCAGTCTGTCCCGTACTGACTGGTACCAACCTGTTCTGTCCCGACAAGTCCTGTCCCGACGTGTCCTGTCCTATCCCAGTTTAACCAGTCTGTCCCGTACTGACTGGTACCAACCTGTTCTGTACCAACCTTTCCTGTACCAACCTGTCCTGTCCTATCCCAGTTTAACCAGTCTGTCCCGTACTGACTGGTACCAACCTGTTCTGTCCCGACGTGTCCTGTCCTATCCCAGTTTAACCAGTCTGTCCCATACTGACTGGTACCAACCTGTCCTGTACCAACCTGTTCTGTCCCGACGTGTCCTGTCCTATCCCAGTTTAACCAGTCTGTCCCGTACTGACTGGTACCAACCTGTTCTGTCCCGACATGTCCTGTCCTATCCCAGTTTAACCAGTCTGTCCCGTACTGACTGGTACCAACCTGTTCTGTCCCGACATGTCCTGTCCTATCCCAGTTTAACCAGTCTGTCCCATACTGACTGGTACCAACCTGTCCTGTACCAACCTGTTCTGTCCCGACGTGTCCTGTCCTATCCCAGTTTAACCAGTCCGTCCCGTACTGACTGGTACCAACCTGTTCTGTCCTATCCCAGTTTAACCAGTCTGTCCCGTACTGACTGGTACCAACCTGTTCTGTCCCGACATGTCCTGTCCTATCCCAGTTTAACCAGTCTGTCCCATACTGACTGGTACCAACCTTTCCTGTACCAACCTGTTCTGTCCCGACATGTCCTGTCCTATCCCAGTTTAACCAGTCTGTCCCGTACTGACTGGTACCAACCTGTTCTGTCCCGACATGTCCTGTCCTATCCCAGTTTAACCAGTCTGTCCCATACTGACTGGTACCAACCTGTCCTGTACCAACCTGTCCTGTACCAACCTGTCCTGTCCTATCCCAGTTTAACCAGTCTGTCCCGTACTGACTGGTACCAACCTGTTCTGTCCCGACGTGTCCTGTCCTATCCCAGTTTAACCAGTCTGTCCCGTACTGACTGGTACCAACCTGTTCTGTCCCGACGTGTCCTGTACCAACCTGTCCTGTACCAACCTGTCCTGTACCAACCTGTCCTGTCCTATCCCAGTTTAACCAGTCTGTCCTGTACTGACTGGTACCAACCTGTTCTGTCCCGACATGTCCTGTCCTATCCCAGTTTAACCAGTCCGTCCCGTACTGACTGGTACCAACCTGTCCTGTCCCGACATGTCCTGTCCTATCCCAGTTTAACCAGTCCGTCCCGTACTGACTGGTACCAACCTGTTCTGTCCCGACATGTCCTGTCCTATCCCAGTTTAACCAGTCTGTCCCATACTGACTGGTACCAACCTGTCCTGTACCAACCTGTCCTGTACCAACCTGTCCTGTCCTATCCCAGTTTAACCAGTCTGTCCCGTACTGACTGGTACCAACCTGTTCTGTCCCGACGTGTCCTGTCCTATCCCAGTTTAACCAGTCTGTCCCGTACTGACTGGTACCAACCTGTTCTGTCCCGACGTGTCCTGTACCAACCTGTCCTGTACCAACCTGTCCTGTACCAACCTGTCCTGTCCTATCCCAGTTTAACCAGTCTGTCCTGTACTGACTGGTACCAATCTGTTCTGTCCCGACATGTCCTGTCCTATCCCAGTTTAACCAGTCCGTCCCGTACTGACTGGTACCAACCTGTCCTATCCCGACATGTCCTGTCCTATCCCAGTTTAACCAGTCCGTCCCGTACTGACTGGTACCAACCTGTTCTGTCCCGACATGTCCTGTCCTATCCCAGTTTAACCAGTCTGTCCCGTACTGACTGGTACCAACCTGTTCTGTCCCGACAAGTCCTGTCCCGATGTGTCCTGTCCTATCCCAGTTTAACCAGTCTGTCCCATACTGACTGGTACCAACCTGTCCTGTACCAACCTGTTCTGTCCCGACGTGTCCTGTCCTATCCCAGTTTAACCAGTCTGTCCCGTACTGACTGGTACCAACCTGTTCTGTCCCGACATGTCCTGTCCTATCCCAGTTTAACCAGTCTGTCCCGTACTGACTGGTACCAACCTGTTCTGTCCCGACATGTCCTGTCCTATCCCAGTTTAACCAGTCTGTCCCATACTGACTGGTACCAACCTGTCCTGTACCAACCTGTTCTGTCCCGACGTGTCCTGTCCTATCCCAGTTTAACCAGTCCGTCCCGTACTGACTGGTACCAACCTGTTCTGTCCTATCCCAGTTTAACCAGTCTGTCCCGTACTGACTGGTACCAACCTGTTCTGTCCCGACATGTCCTGTCCTATCCCAGTTTAACCAGTCTGTCCCGTACTGACTGGTACCAACCTGTTCTGTCCCGACATGTCCTGTCCTATCCCAGTTTAACCAGTCTGTCCCATACTGACTGGTACCAACCTGTCCTGTACCAACCTGTCCTGTCCTATCCCAGTTTAACCAGTCTGTCCCGTACTGACTGGTACCAACCTGTTCTGTCCCGACGTGTCCTGTCCTATCCCAGTTTAACCAGTCTGTCCCGTACTGACTGGTACCAACCTGTTCTGTCCTATCCCAGTTTAACCAGTCTGTCCCGTACTGACTGGTCCCAACCTGTTCTGTCCCGACATGTCCTGTCCTATCCCAGTTTAACCAGTCTGTCCCGTACTGACTGGTACCAGCCTGTCCTGTACCAACCTGTTCTGTCCCGACATGTCCTGTCCTATCCCAGTTTAACCAGTCTGTCCCGTACTGACTGGTCCCAACCTGTTCTGTCCCGACTTGTCCTGTCTTATCCCAGTTTAACCAGTCTGTCCCGTACTGACTGGTACCAACCTGTTCTGTCCCGACATGTCCTTTCCGATCCCAGTTTAACCAGTCTGTCCCATACTGACTGGTACCAACCTGTTCTGTCCCGATGTGTCCTGTCCTATCCCAGTTTAACCAGTCTGTCCCATACTGACTGGTACCAACCTGTCCTGTACCAACCTGTCCTGTCCGATCCCAGTTTAACCAGTCTGTCCCGTACTGACTGGTACCAACCTGTTCTGTCCCGACATGTCCTGTCCTATCCCAGTTTAACCAGTCTGTCCCGTACTGACTGGTACCAACCTGTTCTGTCCCGATGTGTCCTGTCCTATCCCAGTTTAACCAGTCTGTCCCGTACTGACTGGTACCAACCTGTCCTGTACCAACCTGTCCTGTCCGATCCCAGTTTAACCAGTCTGCCCCGTACTGACTGGTACCAACCTGTTCTGTCCCGATGTGTCCTGTCCTATCCCAGTTTAACCAGTCCGTCCCGTACTGACTGGTACCAACCTGTCCTGTACCAACCTGTCCTGTCCGATCCCAGTTTAACCAGTCTGTCCCGTACTGACTGGTACCAACCTGTTCTGTCCCGATGTGTCCTGTCCTATCCCAGTTTAACCAGTCTGTCCCGTACTGACTGGTACCAACCTGTCCTGTACCAACCTGTCCTGTCCTATCCCAGTTTAACCAGTCTGTCCCGTACTGACTGGTACCAACCTGTTCTGTCCCGATGTGTCCTGTCCTATCCCAGTTTAACCAGTCCGTCCCGTACTGACTGGTACCAACCTGTCCTGTACCAACCTGTCCTGTCCGATCCCAGTTTAACCAGTCTGCCCCGTACTGACTGGTACCAACCTGTTCTGTCCCGACATGTCCTGTCCTATCCCAGTTTAACCAGTCTGTCCCGTACTGACTGGTACCAACCTGTTCTGTCCCGACAAGTCCTGTCCCGACGTGTCCTGTCCTATCCCAGTTTAACCAGTCTGTCCCGTACTGACTGGTACCAACCTGTTCTGTACCAACCTTTCCTGTACCAACCTGTCCTGTCCTATCCCAGTTTAACCAGTCTGTCCCGTACTGACTGGTACCAACCTGTTCTGTCCCGACGTGTCCTGTCCTATCCCAGTTTAACCAGTCTGTCCCATACTGACTGGTACCAAGCTGTCCTGTACCAACCTGTCCTGTACCAACCTGTCCTGTCCTATCCCAGTTTAACCAGTCTGTCCCGTACTGACTGGTACCAACCTGTTCTGTCCCGACATGTCCTGTCCTATCCCAGTTTAACCAGTCTGTCCCGTACTGACTGGTACCAACCTGTTCTGTCCCGACATGTCCTGTCCTATCCCAGTTTAACCAGTCTGTCCCATACTGACTGGTACCAACCTGTCCTGTACCAACCTGTTCTGTCCCGACGTGTCCTGTCCTATCCCAGTTTAACCAGTCCGTCCCGTACTGACTGGTACCAACCTGTTCTGTCCTATCCCAGTTTAACCAGTCTGTCCCGTACTGACTGGTACCAACCTGTTCTGTCCCGACATGTCCTGTCCTATCCCAGTTTAACCAGTCTGTCCCATACTGACTGGTACCAACCTTTCCTGTACCAACCTGTTCTGTCCCGACATGTCCTGTCCTATCCCAGTTTAACCAGTCTGTCCCGTACTGACTGGTACCAACCTGTTCTGTCCCGACATGTCCTGTCCTATCCCAGTTTAACCAGTCTGTCCCATACTGACTGGTACCAACCTGTCCTGTACCAACCTGTCCTGTACCAACCTGTCCTGTCCTATCCCAGTTTAACCAGTCTGTCCCGTACTGACTGGTACCAACCTGTTCTGTCCCGACGTGTCCTGTCCTATCCCAGTTTAACCAGTCTGTCCCGTACTGACTGGTACCAACCTGTTCTGTCCCGACGTGTCCTGTACCAACCTGTCCTGTACAAACCTGTCCTGTACCAACCTGTCCTGTCCTATCCCAGTTTAACCAGTCTGTCCTGTACTGACTGGTACCAACCTGTTCTGTCCCGACATGTCCTGTCCTATCCCAGTTTAACCAGTCCGTCCCGTACTGACTGGTACCAACCTGTCCTGTCCCGACATGTCCTGTCCTATCCCAGTTTAACCAGTCCGTCCCGTACTGACTGGTACCAACCTGTTCTGTCCCGACAAGTCCTGTCCCGATGTGTCCTGTCCTATCCCAGTTTAACCAGTCTGTCCCGTACTGACTGGTACCAACCTGTTCTGTACCAACCTGTCCTGTACCAACCTGTCCTGTCCTATCCCAGTTTAACCAGTCTGTCCCGTACTGACTGGTACCAACCTGTTCTGTCCCGACGTGTCCTGTCCTATCCCAGTTTAACCAGTCTGTCCCATACTGACTGGTACCAACCTGTCCTGTACCAACCTGTTCTGTCCCGACGTGTCCTGTCCTATCCCAGTTTAACCAGTCTGTCCCGTACTGACTGGTACCAACCTGTTCTGTCCCGACATGTCCTGTCCTATCCCAGTTTAACCAGTCTGTCCCGTACTGACTGGTACCAACCTGTTCTGTCCCGACATGTCCTGTCCTATCCCAGTTTAACCAGTCTGTCCCATACTGACTGGTACCAACCTGTCCTGTACCAACCTGTTCTGTCCCGACGTGTCCTGTCCTATCCCAGTTTAACCAGTCCGTCCCGTACTGACTGGTACCAACCTGTTCTGTCCTATCCCAGTTTAACCAGTCTGTCCCGTACTGACTGGTACCAACCTGTTCTGTCCCGACATGTCCTGTCCTATCCCAGTTTAACCAGTCTGTCCCGTACTGACTGGTACCAACCTGTTCTGTCCCGACATGTCCTGTCTTATCCCAGTTTAACCAGTCTGTCCCATACTGACTGGTACCAACCTGTCCTGTACCAACCTGTCCTGTACCAACCTGTCCTGTCCTATCCCAGTTTAACCAGTCTGTCCCGTACTGACTGGTACCAACCTGTTCTGTCCCGACGTGTCCTGTCCTATCCCAGTTTAACCAGTCTGTCCCATACTGACTGGTACCAACCTGTTCTGTCCTATCCCAGTTTAACCAGTCTGTCCCGTACTGACTGGTCCCAACCTGTTCTGTCCCGACATGTCCTGTCCTATCCCAGTTTAACCAGTCTGTCCCGTACTGACTGGTACCAGCCTGTCCTGTACCAACCTGTTCTGTCCCGACATGTCCTGTCCTATCCCAGTTTAACCAGTCTGTCCCGTACTGACTGGTCCCAACCTGTTCTGTCCCGACTTGTCCTGTCTTATCCCAGTTTAACCAGTCTGTCCCGTACTGACTGGTACCAACCTGTTCTGTCCCGACATGTCCTTTCCGATCCCAGTTTAACCAGTCTGTCCCATACTGACTGGTACCAACCTGTTCTGTCCCGATGTGTCCTGTCCTATCCCAGTTTAACCAGTCTGTCCCATACTGACTGGTACCAACCTGTCCTGTACCAACCTGTCCTGTCCGATCCCAGTTTAACCAGTCTGTCCCGTACTGACTGGTACCAACCTGTTCTGTCCCGACATGTCCTGTCCTATCCCAGTTTAACCAGTCTGTCCCGTACTGACTGGTACCAACCTGTTCTGTCCCGATGTGTCCTGTCCTATCCCAGTTTAACCAGTCTGTCCCGTACTGACTGGTACCAACCTGTTCTGTCCCGATGTGTCCTGTCCTATCCCAGTTTAACCAGTCTGTCCCGTACTGACTGGTACCAACCTGTCCTGTACCAACCTGTCCTGTCCTATCCCAGTTTAACCAGTCTGTCCCGTACTGACTGGTACCAACCTGTTCTGTCCCGATGTGTCCTGTCCTATCCCAGTTTAACCAGTCCGTCCCGTACTGACTGGTACCAACCTGTCCTGTACCAACCTGTCCTGTCCGATCCCAGTTTAACCAGTCTGCCCCGTACTGACTGGTACCAACCTGTTCTGTCCCGACATGTCCTGTCCTATCCCAGTTTAACCAGTCTGTCCCGTACTGACTGGTACCAACCTGTTCTGTCCCGACAAGTCCTGTCCCGACGTGTCCTGTCCTATCCCAGTTTAACCAGTCTGTCCCGTACTGACTGGTACCAACCTGTTCTGTACCAACCTTTCCTGTACCAACCTGTCCTGTCCTATCCCAGTTTAACCAGTCTGTCCCGTACTGACTGGTACCAACCTGTTCTGTCCCGACGTGTCCTGTCCTATCCCAGTTTAACCAGTCTGTCCCATACTGACTGGTACCAAGCTGTCCTGTACCAACCTGTCCTGTACCAACCTGTCCTGTCCTATCCCAGTTTAACCAGTCTGTCCCGTACTGACTGGTACCAACCTGTTCTGTCCCGACATGTCCTGTCCTATCCCAGTTTAACCAGTCTGTCCCGTACTGACTGGTACCAACCTGTTCTGTCCTATCCCAGTTTAACCAGTCTGTCCCGTACTGACTGGTACCAACCTGTTCTGTCCCGACATGTCCTGTCCTATCCCAGTTTAACCAGTCTGTCCCATAGTGACTGATACCAACCTTTCCTGTACCAACCTGTTCTGTCCCGACATGTCCTGTCCTATCCCAGTTTAACCAGTCTGTCCCGTACTGACTGGTACCAACCTGTTCTGTCCCGACATGTCCTGTCCTATCCCAGTTTAACCAGTCTGTCCCATACTGACTGGTACCAACCTGTCCTGTACCAACCTGTCCTGTACCAACCTGTCCTGTCCTATCCCAGTTTAACCAGTCTGTCCCGTACTGACTGGTACCAACCTGTTCTGTCCCGACGTGTCCTGTCCTATCCCAGTTTAACCAGTCTGTCCCGTACTGACTGGTACCAACCTGTTCTGTCCCGACGTGTCCTGTACCAACCTGTCCTGTACCAACCTGTCCTGTACCAACCTGTCCTGTACCAACCTGTCCTGTCCTATCCCAGTTTAACCAGTCTGTCCTGTACTGACTGGTACCAACCTGTTCTGTCCCGACATGTCCTGTCCTATCCCAGTTTAACCAGTCCGTCCCGTACTGACTGGTACCAACCTGTCCTGTCCCGACATGTCCTGTCCTATCCCAGTTTAACCAGTCCGTCCCGTACTGACTGGTACCAACCTGTTCTGTCCCGACATGTCCTGTCCTATCCCAGTTTAACCAGTCCGTCCCGTACTGACTGGTACCAACCTGTTGCTGCCCATTGGTAAAACGTGGCTAATAAGACATCCAGGCTCACTTTAGAGTCAGCGGACTAATTAACCAGAGGTTAAAAGGGAGGAACTTTCTTGACCTTACTGCATCTTTCCATCCTGAATGGGTTATCTTCTCACCGTCTCCACTCATGAACTGGGAGAAGAAGGATTCCCAGGACTGTACGGAAGGTAGGACTGGATTGTTGTTGGAGAAGTGATAGAATGAGACCAGAGTGTCCTTTGGGTTCCTGAAGATCACTAGCATCTGTGGACAAACAAAGACCCACATTTAACTTTATGACGCTAGATTTTACAGAAGTATGACAAACCAACTAATTTTCTCTCATCTCTTCACACACTAAAGCCTGTTCCATCGTCCACGAGAAGCCAGAACTTTTTTCTTCTTCTCGAGGCTCCGAGAAGAAAATGACGTCATTTTGTTCTCGTGGACGTGTTTGAAGACAGTTCTTGACACATCGGGCTGCAGAACTTTTTTCTTGCGGGGCTGCGAGAAGTATCGTGTGATTGGTCGGACATGTGAGGTGGGCGTGGTTAACACAGATAAAGCAGGAAACGGAGTTGCTGCTTCCGTGTGTTTACTGTTGCAGGTAAAACGGATTGTTTTGATAAAACAGCTGATAGAGGTGGTGAGAAAGTACCAACATTTTTACATGTGGCATTAAAACACTCGGACCCAGCCGCGTGCACGACCCCCCCGCCACGGACCAAGCTGCTCGTTAAATATGAAACTAGAAACTCGGACAGCGGAAACCTCCACCAAGCACAATGTTAAAGAATCCTTTTAAAACATTCCTGGATCCAAACGGTGATCCGGATCACCACCAGAATTTAATCAGTTCTTCATTTTTACATTTCCAACAACTCTTGAAATATTTATAAAATCCCTCCGTAACCTTTTCAGTTATCTTGAGCAAAAAGACGCCGGGGAAACAACCTCCTCGGCGGAGGTAACAACCGGGTTCATGGCACATCAAGCAGACATCGCCCCCCCCGCAGTGACCCCTCCCCGCTGCAGACCTGCTTCTCCTGGAGGATGGATGGACCTGCCGAACAAGACGGTTTTTCTTGTTCTTGCAGCACCGAGAACAAGAACTGAGTTCTTGTTCTCGTGGAGGATGGAACAGGCTTAAGGCTCAGACCAGAGTCTGTCAGATGTGTCTGGACTTGTAACTTTGGTTTCCTGAACTGGTATCACCTTAGCATGACCTGTCCTCATGGCCTAACTGACCTACAGAAACATGCCACTGATACACAGTCTTTTTTCCAACAGGACAGGAATGTAGTGCGTTAAGTAAGGACTGAGGATATTATTCATTAAATAATGGACTGTGAGGGGAAATTAAAGGGTTCAAACAGAAAAGGATTTAATATGTAAAAGAGGTCTGATCCGCCTCTTCTGCCACATTCCTGCGAATGACTGCGCCTTGATGTTGACCTGTCTTTTATGGGGAAGAACACACCATGTGTGAGTATTGATTTGATTCAAATTAAGAGTTCAGCTGAAGAAGATAAACTCAGAGTTACTGGGTCTACCAGTGAGTTATGACCAAGCCCACTTTCTGAAACAGGCCCTGAATCAAACTGTTGACCATGATTTTTGCCAGCTGGAATGGTTTCAGCTACTCTGTCCAGAAATCTCATCTGAGCTTTCATTCTTCGCTGTACTTTTCTGTAGAATATAGGCATCGATCTTGTTACCGCTCACATGAGAGTACTCTACCATTTGAGCTCATTTCCATAAAAAGTTCCCTTTATAAAAAAACAAAAAAAGCCCGAAAAACAAAGAAAATCAAAATGGTCCTTCAATGCAAACCCAATCAAAGACCTAGCCCTACCAGTACCTGCATCGACTCAGCCTTCTTGGGGAAGAAAACAGCTTTTCCTGCAGAACCACTGACTCAGGAAGTATTAATCAGTTGTGGCAAATAAGATTTAACTCATAATCATCCTGCCAGGTGCATGTATGGTCTCAAAGCTGTTCTCATCTGATTCCCATTTCAAGTGATGAAATGAATCCATCATGAACTCGCGTTTCCACGGTAACATCTGCCTCTCAGTGAAACTGCTGCTGTGTGACACATCATGGAGAAGGGTTGTCAAAGGCATTTTAAAGGTTCTCGGGCTGCATCTCAGGATAAACACCTTTTCTTCTGAACTTTTCCTTGACCTTCTTTGAAAACACAGTTTTGAAGGAATTGAAAATTGGAAGAGGAAGTGTGAAAAGATGAGCGTGATGCCAATCTACCACACTTACTCTAAGCTGCAACATAGCTCCACAGCACTGGAACTACAAGGCTTCTGGCTCGTACCAGTTCATTAGCCTGGCAAGCCAGACTGGAATACAGAGCGACTCAGTCTAGAGTCCTTCCCCTTCATGGATATTCGCATCAGTCTTATACGAAACCACACACGCATCTGCAGAGAATAAACATGTAGCTGGATCTTCACGTATCGCTCAACTCGGTAGGATGGACTGTCCTGCATTACTGTCTTCTCTTCACGCCATCCACAACATCCTTCCAGATGTTTGCCATCATCTGCAAGCGCTAATCAATGCCTGGTTGAAAGACTCAAACTTAACTTTGTTTTCTTTTCGTAGAAGGAGGATGGGATGTTGTCAGGGTGAAGGTGAGTCCCCAGAAACCTCGGAGAGGGAGCCTCGTCCATGACCTGAGGACAGACAGGCAAGAGGGCTTCAGCTCCAACACATGATGGTTATATTTGCTTTTGTTCAGGGTGAACTAGAGGAGACAAGATCGTCAGCTGACATGTAAGATGTCTCAGTCAGTGGAACTGACTTTGATCTGGATCAGGGATTGTTCAGGATTTACTTGTCAGACATTCGTCATGTGGAATTGTTCCCAAAACGTCTGATTATCGTCTGACTGAGAACACAATCATCAAAGTCTTCTTTCTGGTTTAACTTTGGTTTTCAGACCTGATCCGATTTTCACCTGAATGTGTCCAGTATGAGAGACAAAAGACGTGGCCTAATGTTCTCTTCCTTATCCTGAACCAGGACACCCCGGGTTTTCACCTGGACTAGAGTTTTCTTCCTTATCCCCGAACCAGGACACCCTGGGTTTTCACCTGGACTAGAGTTCTCTTCCTTATCCTGAACCAGGACACCCTGGGTTTTCACCTGGACTAGAGTTCTCTTCCTTATCCCGAACCAGGACACCCTGGGTTTTCACCTGGACTAGAGTTCTCTTCCTTATCCCGAACCAGGACACCCCGGGTTTTCACCTGGACTAGAGTTCTCTTCCTTATCCCCGAACCAGGACACCCCGGGTTTTCATTGGACTAGAGTTCTCTTCCTTATCCCGAACCAGGACACCCTGGGTTTTCACCTGGACTAGAGTTCTCTTCCTTATCCCGAACCAGGACACCCCGGGTTTTCACCTGGACTAGAGTTCTCTTCCTTATCCCGAACCAGGACACCCCGGGTTTTCACCTGGACTAGAGTTCTCTTCCTTATCCTGAACCAGGACACCCCGGGTTTTCATTGGACTAGAGTTCTCTTCCTTATCCCCGAACCAGGACACCCCGGGTTTTCATTGGACTAGAGTTCTCTTCCTTATCCCCGAACCAGGACACCCCGGGTTTTCATTGGACTAGAGTTCTCTTCCTTATCCTGAACCAGGACACCCCCGGTTTTCATCTGGACTAGAGTTCTCTTCCTTATCCCAAACCAGGACACCCTGGGTTTTCACTGGACTAGAGTTCTCTTCCTTATCCCGAACCAGGACACCCCGGGTTTTCACCTGGACTAGAGTTCTCTTCCTTATCCCAAACCAGGACACCCTGGGTTTTCACTGGACTAGAGTTCTCTTCCTTATCCTGAACCAGGACACCTTGGGTTTTCACCTGGACTAGAGTTCTCTTCCTTATCCCGAACCAGGACACCTTGGGTTTTCACCTGGACTAGAGTTCTCTTCCTTATCCCAAACCAGGACACCCTGGGTTTTCACTGGACTAGAGTTCTCTTCCTTATCCCGAACCAGGACACCTTGGGTTTTCACCTGGACTAGAGTTCTCTTCCTTATCCCGAACCAGGACACCCTGGGTTTTCACTGGACTAGAGTTCTCTTCCTTATCCCCGAACCAGGACACCCCGGGTTTTCACCTGGACTAAAGTTGTCTTCCTTATCCTGAACCAGGACACCCCGGGTTTTCACCTGGACTAGAGTTCTCTTCCTTATCCCCGAACCAGGACACCCCGGGTTTTCACCTGGACTAGAGTTCTCTTCCTTATCCCGAACCAGGACACCCCGGGTTTTCACCTGGACTAGAGTTCTCTTCCTGATCCTGAACCAGGACACCCCCAGTTTTCACCTGGAATAGAGTTCTCTTCCTTATCCCCGAACCAGGACACCCCGGGTTTTCATTGGACTAGAGTTCTCTTCCTTATCCCCGAACCAGGACACCCCGGGTTTTCACCTGGACTAGAGTTCTCTTCCTTATCCCGAACCAGGACACCCCGGGTTTTCACTGGACTAGAGTTCTCTTCCTTATCCCGAACCAGGACACCCTGGGCTGTCACCTGGACTAGAGTTCTCTTCCTGATCCTGAACCAGGACACCCCCAGTTTTCACCTGGAATAGAGTTCTCTTCCTTATCCCCGAACCAGGACACCCCGGGTTTTCACTGGACTAGAGTTCTCTTCCTTATCCCGAACCAGGATACCCTGGGCTGTCACCTGGACTAGAGTTCTCTTCCTTATCCCGAACCAGGACACCCTGGGTTTTCACCTGGACTAGAGTTCTCTTCCTTATCCCGAACCAGGGCACCCTGGGTTTTCACCTGGACTAGAGTTCTCTTCCTTATCCCGAACCAGGACACCCCGGGTTTTCACTGGACTAGAGTTCTCTTCCTTATCCCGAACCAGGACACCCCGGGTTTTCACCTGGACTAGAGTTCTCTTCCTTATCCCGAACCAGGACACCCTGGGTTTTCACCTGGACTAGAGTTCTCTTCCTTATCCTGAACCAGGACAACCTGGGTTTTCACCTGGACTAGAGTTCTCTTCCTTATCCCGAACCAGGACACCCTGGGTTTTCACCTGGACTAGAGTTCTCTTCCTTATCCCGAACCAGGACACCCCGGGTTTTCACTGGACTAGAGTTCTCTTCCTTATCCCGAACCAGGACACCCTGGGTTTTCACCTGGACTAGAGTTCTCTTCCTTATCTTGAACCAGGACACCCCGGGTTTTCACCTGGACTAGAGTTCTCTTCCTTATCCCGAACCAGGACACCCCGGGTTTTCACCTGGACTAGAGTTCTCTTCCTTATCCCGAACCAGGACACCCCGGGTTTTCACCTGGACTAGAGTTCTCTTCCTTATCCCGAACCAGGACACCCTGGGTTTTCACCTGGACTAGAGTTCTCTTCCTTATCTTGAACCAGGACACCCCGGGTTTTCACCTGGACCAGAGTAAGAATGTAAGAATGCAGGTTCATGTTGCTCCAAATGACCTGGACCATCCCTGGAAGTGAACTGGGGTTGGTTTGAAGCAGACCGAACAGAACTGGTTCTGACCTTGAACACAAACACAGTCCCTGTGGTACCTTTAAGACATCTGGTCCAAAAAACTCAATCAGCGGTGGCATCCTGGACTCGGTGGTCTCCCCAGTGGCCACTGCGATGATCTTCCTCAACACCCCCACCATCCAGTTGAAACCTGTGCACAGACACACATTTTTAAGCACATGGAAGTTTATGTGAGAACATGTTTCAGGTACAAACTCCTTTGGAAAATGCTTCATTTTTGTAAGCTGGGCAAAGTAGAGTAAACAGGCAGCTTGGATGGAACCTGGTTCTGGATCCTGCATTCTGGATCCTGCATCATTTGACTACAGAACTTCCATCAATATGTTTTATTTTCTCCTGATATCATGACTTGATAGAGTCATATAGCTACGATCCGCATTCATTCCCAGATGGAATCTGATGGCAGCATTTTACAGTTGGACTGTTGGATAAAGATATTTTATGTGGAAACCGACATGGAATCACCACGTGATGTAATATTCCTGTCCTGTCTCAGGAGAACCGGATCTCTCTGGTGAAAGAGTTTGTTTAAAACAGTTCAGGGCAGCGTTCAATCATTTCTGTTGGAAAATTATGTTGTTTCAGCTTCTGTTTGGTTTTGGTCTGCTTCACTCGTCTTTTAGGGCCTTTTCATGGTACAGATGAGGCAGGAAGCCAGATCCCAGAACTGCTCTCCGGAAATGCGTTTTTTAGTTTCTTGATCTAATGAAAGTTTTCCTTCCTGGTTCTGGTTCTTATAGAAGTTTTCCCTCCTGGTTCTGGTTCTCATGGAAGTTTTCCTTCCTGGTTCTGGTTCTTATAGAAGTTTTCCCTCCTGGTTCTGGTTCTCATGGAAGTTTTCCTTCCTGGTTCTGGTTCTTATAGAAATTTTCCCTCCTGGTTCTGGTTCTCATGGAAGTTTTCCTTCCTGGTTCTGGTTCTTATAGAAGTTTTCCCTCCTGGTTCTGGTTCTCATGGAAGTTTTCCTTCCTGGTTCTGGTTCTTATGGAAGTTTTCTTTCTTGGTTGTGGTTCTAGTTGAGGTTTTCCTTCCTGGCTTTGGTGCTAATGGAACTTTTTCTTCCTGGTTCTGGTTGAGGTTTTCCTTTCTGGTTCTGGTTCTGATTGAAGTTGTTCTTCCGGGTTCTGGTTCTGAATGGACTGGAAGCTGAAGGGCAGCAGGTTTTTGTCCTTGAGTGAATAAAAGTTGTGTAACTGTTGCAGAGCTGTGACAGGAAAACAGCAGCGTTGTGATAATGTACAGTGGAAGAATGAGATGTAGGCATGGTTCAGGGCAGTAAATGCAGTGCTGGAGAGGGGCGTCAAGACGAAGGGTGGACTAGTCCAACTTTTTCTCATTCATCACAGAAATGTCTGAAATCCCTTATCTGTGTTATCGTTTACCATCTACCACATCCTGTCCAAACAGGGGCATTCAGTTGTTTCTAAGGAGGCCCCTGATTCGTTGGAGTCCCACCCCCTCAGATAAATATTAAACCCAGAGTGGGCCGCTGTCTCTGCAGACCCCTACTCTAACATTCCTTCTATGAAGTGAAAACTCATCAATCTTTCAGACGGAGAGATGCCCGGAAAAAAAACCTTCCGGAAAGTAAACATTTCTTTGAAAACAAAACATGTCACATTCCTCGAACGCACCATGGCAACAGCAGGAATGTCACACTTGGATTTCTGTAAATCTGGCCTGGGAGCGTCCTGGCATGTTCCTGCTGGATAGCGTTGTCATGGTGATCTGAAACACCAATAAATCTTCACTTTCACTCGGCGCAGGAGTGCAGAGATTTCCTTTAACATGAAGTTAGCAAAGGGGTCCTTCAGCTTCCGAAACATGTTGCTGCTTCCAGCAGATTCTCACCATGTGGTCCAGTCAGAGTCCAGACCTCATCCTGAGTGCAGGAACCAGATCGGCTAGTGGGGGGCCAGGTCTCACGTCATGACAGATGTTGGATGTTTGTGAGGAAAGCTAAACTGTCAGTCAAAAAAGTTTCATCATGATGTGGTGGAACGGGAGATTCTTATCATGATGAGGTGGAACGGGAGATTCTTATCATGATGAGGTGGAACGGGAGATTCTCATCATGATGAGGTGGAACGGGAGATTCTCATGGTGATGAGGTGGAACGGGAGATTCTCATGGTGATGTGGTGGAACGGGAGATTCTCATCATGATGAGGTGGAACGGAAGATTCTCATCATGATGTGGTGGAACGGGAGATACTCATCATGATGAGGTGGAACGGGAGATTCTCATTTTGTGATAATCTCATGGTGATGAGGTGGAATGGGAGATTCTCATCATGATGAGGTGGAACGGGAGATTCTCATGGTGATGAGGTGGAACGGGAGATTTTCATCATGATGTGGTGGAACGGGAGATTCTCATGGTGATGAGGTGGAACGGGAGATTCTCATCATGATGAGGTGGAACGGGAGATTCTCATCATGATGTGGTGGAACGGGAGATTCTCATGGTGATGAGGTGGAACGGGAGATTCTCATCATGATGAGGTGGAACGGGAGATTCTCATCGTGATGAGGTGGAACAGGAGATTCTCATCGTGATGAGGTGGAACGGGAGATTCTCATGGTGATGTGGTGGAACAGGAGATTCTCATGGTGATGAGGTGGAACGGGAGATTCTCATGGTGATGAGGTGGAACGGGAGATTTTCATCATGATGTGGTGGAACGGGAGATTCTCATGGTGATGAGGTGGAATCGGAGATTCTCATGGTGATGAGGTGGAACGGGAGATTCTCATCATGATGAGGTGGAACGGGAGATTCTCATGGTGATGAGGTGTAACGGGAGATTCTCATCATGATGTGGTGGAACGGGAGATTCTCATCGTGATGAGGTGGAACAGGAGATTCTCATGGTGATGAGGTGAAACGGGAAATTCTCATTTTAATGAGGTGCAACGGGAGATTCTCATCATGATGAGGTGGAACAGGAGATTCTCATCATGATGAGGTGGAACGGGAGATTCTTATCATGATGAGGTGGAACGGAAGATTCTCATCATGATGTGGTGGAACAGGAGATTCTCATCATGATGTGGTGGAACGGGAGATTCTCATGGTGATGAGGTGGAACGGGAGATTCTCATGGTGATGAGGTGGAACGGGAAATTCTCATCATGATGAGGTGGAACGGGAGATTCTCATGGTGATGAGGTGGAACGGGAGATTCTCATCATGATGTGGTGGAACGGGAGATTCTCATCATGATGAGGTGGAACAGGAGATTCTCATGGTGATGAGGTGGAACGGGAGATTCTCATCATGATGTGGTGGAACGGGAGATTCTCATCATGATGAGGTGGAACGGGAGATGCTCATCATGATGAGGTGGAACGGGAGATTCTCATGGTGATGAGGTGGAACGGGAGATTCTCATCATGATGTGGTGGAACAGGAGATTCTCATCATGATGAGGTGGAACGGGATATTCTTATCATGATGTGGTGGAACAGGAGATTCTCATTATGATGTGGTGGAACGGGAGATTCTCATGGTGATGAGGTGGAACGGGAGATTCTCATTTTGTGAGAATCTCTTTGTGATGAGGTGGAACGGGAGATTCTCATGGTGATGAGGTGGAACGGGAGATTCTCATTATAATGTGGTGGAACGTAAGATTCTCATCATGATGTGGTGGAACGGGAGATTCTCATCATGATGTGGTGGAACGGGAGATTCTCATGGTGTTCTGGTGGAACGGGAGATTCTCATGGTGATGTGGTGGAACGGGAGATTCTCATCATGATGTGGTGGAACGGAAGATTCTCATCATGACGAGGTGGAACGGAAGATTCTCATCATGATGTGGTGGAACGGGAGATTCTCATCATGATGTGGTGGAACGGGAGATTCTCATCATGATGAGGTGGAACGGGAGATTCTCATTTTGTGATAATCTCATGGTAATGAGGTGGAATGGGAGATTCTCATTTTGTGAGAATCTCATGGTGATGAAGTGGAACAGGAAATTCTCATCATGATGAGGTGGAACGGGAGATTCTCATGGTGATGAGGTGGAGTGGGAGATTCTCATGGTGATGAGGTGAAACGGGAGATTCACATTTTGATGAGGTGGAATGGGAGATTCTCATCATGATGAGGTGAAACGGGAGATTCTCATCATGATGTGGTGGAACGGGATATTCTTATCATGATGTGGTGGAACAGGAGATTCTCATTATGATGTGTTGGAACGGGAGATTCTCATGGTGATGAGGTGGAACGGGAGATTCTCATTTTGTGAGAATCTCTTTGTGATGAGGTGGAACGGGAGATTCTCATGGTGATGAGGTGGAACGGGAGATTCTCATTATAATGTGGTGGAACGTAAGATTCTCATCATGATGTGGTGGAACGGGAGATTCTCATGGTGTTCTGGTGGAACGGGAGATTCTCATGGTGATGTGGTGGAACGGGAGATTCTCATCATGATGAGGTGGAATGGGAGATTCTCATTTTGTGATAATCTCATGGTAATGAGGTGGAATGGGAGATTCTCATTTTGTGAGAATCTCATGGTGATGAAGTGGAACAGGAAATTCTCATCATGATGAGGTGGAACGGGAGATTCTCATGGTGATGAGGTGGAGTGGGAGATTCTCATGGTGATGAGGTGAAACGGGAGATTCACATTTTGATGAGGTGGAATGGGAGATTCTCATCATGATGAGGTGAAACGGGAGATTCTCATCATGATGTGGTGGAATAGGAGATTATCATGGTGATGAGGTGGAACGGGAGATTCTCATCATGATAAGGTGGAATGGGAGATTCTCATCGTGATGAGGTGAAACGGGAGATTCTCATCATGAGAGGTGAAACGGGAGATTCTCATCATGATGAGGTGGAACGGGAGATTCTCATGGTGATGAGGTGGAACGGGAGATTCTCATCATGATGTGGTGGAACGGGAGATTCTCATGGTGTTCTGGTGGAACGGGAGATTCTCATGGTGATGTGGTGGAACGGGAGATTCTCATCATGATGTGGTGGAACGGAAGATTCTCATCATGATGTGGTGGAACGGGAGATTCTCATCATGATGTGGTGGAACGGGAGATTCTCATGGTGTTCTGGTGGAACGGGAGATTCTCATGGTGATGTGGTGGAACGGGAGATTCTCATCATGATGTGGTGGAACGGAAGATTCTCATCATGACGAGGTGGAACGGAAGATTCTCATCATGATGTGGTGGAACGGGAGATTCTCATCATGATGTGGTGGAACGGGAGATTCTCATCATGATGAGGTGGAACGGGAGATTCTCATTTTGTGAGAATCTCATGGTGATGAAGTGGAACAGGAAATTCTCATCATGATGAGGTGGAACGGGAGATTCTCATGGTGATGAGGTGGAGTGGGAGATTCTCATGGTGATGAGGTGAAACGGGAGATTCACATTTTGATGAGGTGGAATGGGAGATTCTCATCATGATGAGGTGGAACGGGAGATTCTCATTTTGTGATAATCTCATGGTAATGAGGTGGAATGGGAGATTCTCATTTTGTGAGAATCTCATGGTGATGAAGTGGAACAGGAAATTCTCATCATGATGAGGTGGAACGGGAGATTCTCATGGTGATGAGGTGGAGTGGGAGATTCTCATGGTGATGAGGTGAAGCGGGAGATTCTCATCATGATGAGGTGGAACGGGAGATTCTCATGGTGATGAGGTGGAACGGGAGATTCTCATCATGATGTGGTGGAACGGGAGATTCTCATGGTGTTCTGGTGGAACGGGAGATTCTCATGGTGATGTGGTGGAACGGAAGATTCTCATCATGATGTGGTGGAACGGAAGATTCTCATCATGATGTGGTGGAACGGGAGATTCTCATCATGATGTGGTGGAACGGGAGATTCTCATGGTGTTCTGGTGGAACGGGAGATTCTCATGGTGATGTGGTGGAACGGGAGATTCTCATCATGATGTGGTGGAACGGAAGATTCTCATCATGACGAGGTGGAACGGAAGATTCTCATCATGATGTGGTGGAACGGGAGATTCTCATCATGATGTGGTGGAACGGGAGATTCTCATCATGATGAGGTGGAACGGGAGATTCTCATTTTGTGAGAATCTCATGGTGATGAAGTGGAACAGGAAATTCTCATCATGATGAGGTGGAACGGGAGATTCTCATGGTGATGAGGTGGAGTGGGAGATTCTCATGGTGATGAGGTGAAACGGGAGATTCACATTTTGATGAGGTGGAATGGGAGATTCTCATCATGATGAGGTGGAACGGGAAATTCTCATCATGATGTGGTGGAACAGGAGATTCTCATTATGATGTGGTGGAACGGGAGATTCTCATGGTGATGAGGTGGAACGGGAGATTCTCATTTTGTGAGAATCTCTTTGTGATGAGGTGGAACGGGAGATTCTCATTATAATGTGGTGGAACGTAAGATTCTCATCATGATGTGGTGGAACGGGAGATTCTCATCATGATGTGGTGGAACGGGAGATTCTCATGGTGTTCTGGTGGAACGGGAGATTCTCATGGTGATGTGGTGGAACGGGAGATTCTCATCATGATGAGGTGGAACGGGAGATTCTCATGGTGATGAGGTGTAACGGGAGATTCTCATCATGATGTGGTGGAACGGGAGATTCTCATCGTGATGAGGTGGAACAGGAGATTCTCATGGTGATGAGGTGAAACGGGAAATTCTCATTTTAATGAGGTGCAACGGGAGATTCTCATCATGATGAGGTGGAACAGGAGATTCTCATCATGATGAGGTGGAACGGGAGATTCTTATCATGATGAGGTGGAACGGAAGATTCTCATCATGATGTGGTGGAACAGGAGATTCTCATCATGATGTGGTGGAACGGGAGATTCTCATGGTGATGAGGTGGAACGGGAGATTCTCATGGTGATGAGGTGGAACGGGAAATTCTCATCATGATGAGGTGGAACGGGAGATTCTCATGGTGATGAGGTGGAACGGGAGATTCTCATCATGATGTGGTGGAACGGGAGATTCTCATCATGATGAGGTGGAACAGGAGATTCTCATGGTGATGAGGTGGAACGGGAGATTCTCATCATGATGTGGTGGAACGGGAGATTCTCATCATGATGAGGTGGAACGGGAGATGCTCATCATGATGAGGTGGAACGGGAGATTCTCATGGTGATGAGGTGGAACGGGAGATTCTCATCATGATGTGGTGGAACAGGAGATTCTCATCATGATGAGGTGGAACGGGATATTCTTATCATGATGTGGTGGAACATGAGATTCTCATTATGATGTGGTGGAACGGGAGATTCTCATGGTGATGAGGTGGAACGGGAGATTCTCATTTTGTGAGAATCTCTTTGTGATGAGGTGGAACGGGAGATTCTCATGGTGATGAGGTGGAACGGGAGATTCTCATTATAATGTGGTGGAACGTAAGATTCTCATCATGATGTGGTGGAACGGGAGATTCTCATCATGATGTGGTGGAACGGGAGATTCTCATGGTGTTCTGGTGGAACGGGAGATTCTCATGGTGATGTGGTGGAACGGGAGATTCTCATCATGATGTGGTGGAACGGAAGATTCTCATCATGACGAGGTGGAACGGAAGATTCTCATCATGATGTGGTGGAACGGGAGATTCTCATCATGATGTGGTGGAACGGGAGATTCTCATCATGATGAGGTGGAACGGGAGATTCTCATTTTGTGATAATCTCATGGTAATGAGGTGGAATGGGAGATTCTCATTTTGTGAGAATCTCATGGTGATGAAGTGGAACAGGAAATTCTCATCATGATGAGGTGGAACGGGAGATTCTCATGGTGATGAGGTGGAGTGGGAGATTCTCATGGTGATGAGGTGAAACGGGAGATTCACATTTTGATGAGGTGGAATGGGAGATTCTCATCATGATGAGGTGAAACGGGAGATTCTCATCATGATGTGGTGGAACGGGATATTCTTATCATGATGTGGTGGAACAGGAGATTCTCATTATGATGTGGTGGAACGGGAGATTCTCATGGTGATGAGGTGGAACGGGAGATTCTCATTTTGTGAGAATCTCTTTGTGATGTGGTGGAACGGGAGATTCTCATGGTGTTCTGGTGGAACGGGAGATTCTCATGGTGATGTGGTGGAAAGGGAGATTCTCATCATGATGAGGTGGAATGGGAGATTCTCATTTTGTGATAATCTCATGGTAATGAGGTGGAATGGGAGATTCTCATTTTGTGAGAATCTCATGGTGATGAAGTGGAACAGGAAATTCTCATCATGATGAGGTGGAACGGGAGATTCTCATGGTGATGAGGTGGAGTGGGAGATTCTCATGGTGATGAGGTGAAACGGGAGATTCACATTTTGATGAGGTGGAATGGGAGATTCTCATCATGATGAGGTGAAACGGGAGATTCTCATCATGATGTGGTGGAATGGGAGATTATCATGGTGATGAGGTGGAACGGGAGATTCTCATCATGATAAGGTGGAATGGGAGATTCTCATCGTGATGAGGTGAAACGGGAGATTCTCATCATGAGAGGTGAAACGGGAGATTCTCATCATGATGAGGTGGAACGGGAGATTCTCATGGTGATGAGGTGGAACGGGAGATTCTCATCATGATGTGGTGGAACGGGAGATTCTCATGGTGTTCTGGTGGAACGGGAGATTCTCATGGTGATGTGGTGGAACGGGAGATTCTCATCATGATGTGGTGGAACGGAAGATTCTCATCATGATGTGGTGGAACGGGAGATTCTCATCATGATGTGGTGGAACGGGAGATTCTCATGGTGTTCTGGTGGAACGGGAGATTCTCATGGTGATGTGGTGGAACGGGAGATTCTCATCACGATGTGGTGGAACGGAAGATTCTCATCATGACGAGGTGGAACGGAAGATTCTCATCATGATGTGGTGGAACGGGAGATTCTCATCATGATGTGGTGGAACGGGAGATTCTCATCATGATGAGGTGGAACGGGAGATTCTCATTTTGTGAGAATCTCATGGTGATGAAGTGGAACAGGAAATTCTCATCATGATGAGGTGGAACGGGAGATTCTCATGGTGATGAGGTGGAGTGGGAGATTCTCATGGTGATGAGGTGAAACGGGAGATTCACATTTTGATGAGGTGGAATGGGAGATTCTCATCATGATGAGGTGGAACGGGAGATTCTCATTTTGTGATAATCTCATGGTAATGAGGTGGAATGGGAGATTCTCATTTTGTGAGAATCTCATGGTGATGAAGTGGAACAGGAAATTCTCATCATGATGAGGTGGAACGGGAGATTCTCATGGTGATGAGGTGGAGTGGGAGATTCTCATGGTGATGAGGTGAAACGGGAGATTCTCATCATGATGAGGTGGAACGGGAGATTCTCATGGTGATGAGGTGGAACGGGAGATTCTCATCATGATGTGGTGGAACGGGAGATTCTCATGGTGTTCTGGTGGAACGGGAGATTCTCATGGTGATGTGGTGGAACGGAAGATTCTCATCATGATGTGGTGGAACGGAAGATTCTCATCATGATGTGGTGGAACGGGAGATTCTCATCATGATGTGGTGGAACGGGAGATTCTCATGGTGTTCTGGTGGAACGGGAGATTCTCATGGTGATGTGGTGGAACGGGAGATTCTCATCATGATGTGGTGGAACAGAAGATTCTCATCATGACGAGGTGGAACGGAAGATTCTCATCATGATGTGGTGGAACGGGAGATTCTCATCATGATGTGGTGGAACGGGAGATTCTCATCATGATGAGGTGGAACGGGAGATTCTCATTTTGTGAGAATCTCATGGTGATGAAGTGGAACAGGAAATTCTCATCATGATGAGGTGGAACGGGAGATTCTCATGGTGATGAGGTGGAGTGGGAGATTCTCATGGTGATGAGGTGAAACGGGAGATTCACATTTTGATGAGGTGGAATGGGAGATTCTCATCATGATGAGGTGGAACGGGAAATTCTCATCATGATGTGGTGGAACAGGAGATTCTCATTATGATGTGGTGGAACGGGAGATTCTCATGGTGATGAGGTGGAACGGGAGATTCTCATTTTGTGAGAATCTCTTTGTGATGAGGTGGAACGGGAGATTCTCATTATAATGTGGTGGAACGTAAGATTCTCATCATGATGTGGTGGAACGGGAGATTCTCATCATGATGTGGTGGAACGGGAGATTCTCATGGTGTTCTGGTGGAACGGGAGATTCTCATGGTGATGTGGTGGAACGGGAGATTCTCATCATGATGTGGTGGAACGGAAGATTCTCATCATGACGAGGTGGAACGGAAGATTCTCATCATGATGTTGTGGAACGGGAGATTCTCATCATGATGTGGTGGAACGGGAGATTCTCATCATGATGAGGTGGAGTGGGAGATTCTCATTTTGTGATAATCTCATGGTGATGAGGTGGAACGGGAGATTCTCATCATGATGTGGTGGAACGGGAGATTCTCATGGTGTTCTGGTGGAACGGGAGATTCTCATGGTGATGTGGTGGAACGGGAGATTCTCATCATGATGTGGTGGAACGGAAGATTCTCATCATGATGTGGTGGAACGGGAGATTCTCATCATGATGTGGTGGAACGGGAGATTCTCATGGTGATGAGGTGGAGTGGGAGATTCTCATGGTGATGAGGTGAAACGGGAGATTCACATTTTGATGAGGTGGAATGGGAGATTCTCATCATGATGAGGTGAAACGGGAGATTCTCATCATGATGTGGTGGAATGGGAGATTCTCATGGTGATGAGGTGGAACGGGAGATTCTCATCATGATAAGGTGGAATGGGAGATTCTCATCGTGATGAGGTGAAACGGGAGATTCTCATCATGATGAGGTGAAACGGGAGATTCTCATCATGATGAGGTGAAACGGGAGATTCTCATCATGATGAGGTGGAACGGGAGATTCTCATCATGATGAGGTGGAACAGGAGATTCTCATGGTGATGAGGTGGAACGGGAGATTCTCATGGTGATGAGGTGGAACGGGAGATTCTCATCATGATGTGGTGGAACGGGAGATTCTCATCATGATGAGGTGGAACAGGAGATTCTCATTATGATGAGGTGGTACAGGAGATTCTCATCATGATGAGGTGGAACAGGAGATTCTCATCATTATGTGGTGGAACGGGAGATTCTCATCATGATGAGGTGGAACAGGAGATTGTCATCATGATGAGGTGAAACGGGATATTCTCATCATGATGAGGTGGAACAGGAGATTCTCATCATTATGTGGTGGAACGGGAGATTCTCATCATGATGAGGTGGAACAGGAGATTCTCATCATTATGTGGTGAAATGGGAGATTCTCATCATGATGAGGTGGAACAGGAGATTCTCATCATTATGTGGTGGAACGGGAGATTCTCATCATGATGAGGTGGAACGGGAGATTCTCATCATGATGAGGTGGAACGGGAGATTCTCATTATGATGAGGTGGTACAGGAGATTCTCATCATGATGAGGTGGAACAGGAGATTCTCATCATGATGAGGTGGAACGGGAGATTCTCATCATGATGAGGTGAAACGGGAGATTCTCATCATGATGAGGTGGAACGGGAGATTCTCATCATGATGAGGTGAAACGGGAGATTCTCATCATGATGAGGTGAAACGGGAGATTCTCATTTTGATGAGGTGCAACGGAAGATTCTCATTTTGATGAGGTGCAACGGGAGATTCTCATCATGATAAGGTGGAATGGGAGATTCTCATCATGATGTGGTGGAACGGGAGATTCTCATCATGATAAGGTGGAATGGGAGATTCTCATCATGATGTGGTGGAACGGGAGATTCTCATCATGATGAGGTGAAACGGGAGATTCTCATCATGATGTGGTGGAATGGGAGATTCTCATGGTGATGAGGTGGAACGGGAGATTCTCATCATGATAAGGTGGAATGGGAGATTCTCATCGTGATGAGGTGAAACGGGAGATTCTCATCATGATGAGGTGAAACGGGAGATTCTCATCATGATGAGGTGAAACGGGAGATTCTCATCATGATGAGGTGGAACGGGAGATTCTCATGGTGATGAGGTGGAACGGGAGATTCTCATCATGATGTGGTGGAACGGGAGATTCTCATCATGATGAGGTGGAACGGGAGATTCTCATTATGATGAGGTGGTACAGGAGATTCTCATCATGATGAGGTGGAACAGGAGATTCTCATCATTATGTGGTGGAACGGGAGATTCTCATCATGATGAGGTGGAACAGGAGATTGTCATCATGATGAGGTGAAACGGGAGATTCTCATCATGATGAGGTGGAACAGGAGATTCTCATCATTATGTGGTGGAACGGGAGATTCTCATCATGATGAGGTGGAACAGGAGATTCTCATCATTATGTGGTGAAATGGGAGATTCTCATCATGATGAGGTGGAACAGGAGATTCTCATCATTATGTGGTGGAACGGGAGATTCTCATCATGATGAGGTGGAACGGGAGATTCTCATCATGATGAGGTGGAACAGGAGATTCTCATTATGATGAGGTGGTACAGGAGATTCTCATCATGATGAGGTGGAACAGGAGATTCTCATCATGATGAGGTGGAACGGGAGATTCTCATCATGATGAGGTGAAACGGGAGATTCTCATCATGATGAGGTGGAACGGGAGATTCTCATCATGATGAGGTGGAACGGGAGATTCTCATGGTGATGAGGTGGAACGGGAGATTCTCATCATGATGTGGTGGAACGGGAGATTCTCATGGTGTTCTGGTGGAACGGGAGATTCTCATGGTGATGTGGTGGAACGGGAGATTCTCATCATGATGTGGTGGAACGGAAGATTCTCATCATGATGTGGTGGAACGGGAGATTCTCATCATGATGTGGTGGAACGGGAGATTCTCATGGTGTTCTGGTGGAACGGGAGATTCTCATGGTGATGTGGTGGAACGGGAGATTCTCATCATGATGTGGTGGAACGGAAGATTCTCATCATGACGAGGTGGAACGGAAGATTCTCATCATGATGTGGTGGAACGGGAGATTCTCATCATGATGTGGTGGAACGGGAGATTCTCATCATGATGAGGTGGAACGGGAGATTCTCATTTTGTGAGAATCTCATGGTGATGAAGTGGAACAGGAAATTCTCATCATGATGAGGTGGAACGGGAGATTCTCATGGTGATGAGGTGGAGTGGGAGATTCTCATGGTGATGAGGTGAAACGGGAGATTCACATTTTGATGAGGTGGAATGGGAGATTCTCATCATGATGAGGTGGAACGGGAGATTCTCATGGTGATGTGGTGGAACGGGAGATTCTCATCATGATGTGGTGGAACGGAAGATTCTCATCATGATGTGGTGGAACGGGAGATTCTCATCATGATGTGGTGGAACGGGAGATTCTCATGGTGATGAGGTGGAGTGGGAGATTCTCATGGTGATGAGGTGAAACGGGAGATTCACATTTTGATGAGGTGGAATGGGAGATTCTCATCATGATGAGGTGAAACGGGAGATTCTCATCATGATGTGGTGGAATGGGAGATTCTCATGGTGATGAGGTGGAACGGGAGATTCTCATCATGATAAGGTGGAATGGGAGATTCTCATCGTGATGAGGTGAAACGGGAGATTCTCATCATGATGAGGTGAAACGGGAGATTCTCATCATGATGAGGTGAAACGGGAGATTCTCATCATGATGAGGTGGAACGGGAGATTCTCATGGTGATGAGGTGGAACGGGAGATTCTCATCATGATGTGGTGGAACGGGAGATTCTCATCATGATGAGGTGGAACAGGAGATTCTCATTATGATGAGGTGGTACAGGAGATTCTCATCATGATGAGGTGGAACAGGAGATTCTCATCATTATGTGGTGGAACGGGAGATTCTCATCATGATGAGGTGGAACAGGAGATTGTCATCATGATGAGGTGAAACGGGAGATTCTCATCATGATGAGGTGGAACAGGAGATTCTCATCATTATGTGGTGGAACGGGAGATTCTCATCATGATGAGGTGGAACAGGAGATTCTCATCATTATGTGGTGAAATGGGAGATTCTCATCATGATGAGGTGGAACAGGAGATTCTCATCATTATGTGGTGGAACGGGAGATTCTCATCATGATGAGGTGGAACGGGAGATTCTCATCATGATGAGGTGGAACAGGAGATTCTCATTATGATGAGGTGGTACAGGAGATTCTCATCATGATGAGGTGGAACAGGAGATTCTCATCATGATGAGGTGGAACGGGAGATTCTCATCATGATGAGGTGAAACGGGAGATTCTCATCATGATGAGGTGGAACGGGAGATTCTCATCATGATGAGGTGGAACGGGAGATTCTCATGGTGATGAGGTGGAACGGGAGATTCTCATCATGATGTGGTGGAACGGGAGATTCTCATGGTGTTCTGGTGGAACGGGAGATTCTCATGGTGATGTGGTGGAACGGGAGATTCTCATCATGATGTGGTGGAACGGAAGATTCTCATCATGATGTGGTGGAACGGGAGATTCTCATCATGATGTGGTGGAACGGGAGATTCTCATGGTGTTCTGGTGGAACGGGAGATTCTCATGGTGATGTGGTGGAACGGGAGATTCTCATCATGATGTGGTGGAACGGAAGATTCTCATCATGATGTGGTGGAACGGGAGATTCTCATCATGATGAGGTGGAACGGGAGATTCTCATTTTGTGAGAATCTCATGGTGATGAAGTGGAACAGGAAATTCTCATCATGATGAGGTGGAACGGGAGATTCTCATGGTGATGAGGTGGAGTGGGAGATTCTCATGGTGATGAGGTGAAACGGGAGATTCACATTTTGATGAGGTGGAATGGGAGATTCTCATCATGATGAGGTGGAACGGGAGATTCTCATCATGATGAGGTGGAACAGGAGATTCTCATTATGATGAGGTGAAACGGCAGATTCTCATGGTGATGAGGTGGAACGGGAGATTCTCATCATGATGTGGTGGAACGGGAGATTCTCATCATGATGAGGTGGAACAGGAGATTCTCATTATGATGAGGTGGTACAGGAGATTCTCATCATGATGAGGTGGAACAGGAGATTCTCATCATTATGTGGTGGAACGGGAGATTCTCATCATGATGAGGTGGAACAGGAGATTGTCATCATGATGAGGTGAAACGGGAGATTCTCATCATGATGAGGTGGAACAGGAGATTCTCATCATTATGTGGTGGAACGGGAGATTCTCATCATGATGAGGTGGAACAGGAGATTCTCATCATTATGTGGTGAAATGGGAGATTCTCATCATGATGAGGTGGAACAGGAGATTCTCATCATTATGTGGTGGAACGGGAGATTCTCATCATGATGAGGTGGAACGGGAGATTCTCATCATGATGAGGTGGAACAGGAGATTCTCATTATGATGAGGTGGTACAGGAGATTCTCATCATGATGAGGTGGAACAGGAGATTCTCATCATGATGAGGTGGAACGGGAGATTCTCATCATGATGAGGTGAAACGGGAGATTCTCATCATGATGAGGTGGAACGGGAGATTCTCATCATGATGAGGTGGAACGGGAGATTCTCATGGTGATGAGGTGGAACGGGAGATTCTCATCATGATGTGGTGGAACGGGAGATTCTCATGGTGTTCTGGTGGAACGGGAGATTCTCATGGTGTTCTGGTGGAACAGGAGATTCTCATCATGATGTGGTGGAACGGAAGATTCTCATCATGATGTGGTGGAACGGGAGATTCTCATCATGATGTGGTGGAACGGGAGATTCTCATGGTGTTCTGGTGGAACGGGAGATTCTCATGGTGATGTGGTGGAACGGGAGATTCTCATCATGATGTGGTGGAACGGAAGATTCTCATCATGACGAGGTGGAACGGAAGATTCTCATCATGATGTGGTGGAACGGGAGATTCTCATCATGATGTGGTGGAACGGGAGATTCTCATCATGATGAGGTGGAACGGGAGATTCTCATTTTGTGAGAATCTCATGGTGATGAAGTGGAACAGGAAATTCTCATCATGATGAGGTGGAACGGGAGATTCTCATGGTGATGAGGTGGAGTGGGAGATTCTCATGGTGATGAGGTGAAACGGGAGATTCACATTTTGATGAGGTGGAATGGGAGATTCTCATCATGATGAGGTGGAACGGGAGATTCTCATCATGATGTGGTGGAACAGGAGATTCTCATTATGATGTGGTGGAACGGGAGATTCTCATGGTGATGAGGTGGAACGGGAGATTCTCATTTTGTGAGAATCTCTTTGTGATGAGGTGGAACGGGAGATTCTCATGGTGATGAGGTGGAACGGGAGATTCTCATTATAATGTGGTGGAACGTAAGATTCTCATCATGATGTGGTGGAACGGGAGATTCTCATCATGATGTGGTGGAACGGGAGATTCTCATGGTGTTCTGGTGGAACGGGATATTCTCATGGTGATGTGGTGGAACAGGAGATTCTCATCATGATGTGGTGGAACGGAAGATTCTCATCATGACGAGGTGGAACGGAAGATTCTCATCATGATGTGGTGGAACGGGAGATTCTCATCATGATGTGGTGGAACGGGAGATTCTCATCATGATGAGGTGGAACGGGAGATTCTCATTTTGTGATAATCTCATGGTGATGAGGTGGAACGGGAGATTATCATCATGATGTGGTGGAGTGGGAGATTCTCATGGTGTTCTGGTGGAACGGGAGATTCTCATGGTGATGTGGTGGAACGGGAGATTCTCATCATGATGTGGTGGAACGGAAGATTCTCATCATGATGTGGTGGAACGGGAGATTCTCATCATGATGTGGTGGAACGGGAGATTCTCATGGTGATGAGGTGGAGTGGGAGATTCTCATGGTGATGAGGTGAAACGGGAGATTCACATTTTGATGAGGTGGAATGGGAGATTCTCATCATGATGAGGTGAAACGGGAGATTCTCATCATGATGTGGTGGAATGGGAGATTCTCATGGTGATGAGGTGGAACGGGAGATTCTCATCATGATAAGGTGGAATGGGAGATTCTCATCGTGATGAGGTGAAACGGGAGATTCTCATCATGATGAGGTGAAACGGGAGATTCTCATCATGATGAGGTGGAACGGGAGATTCTCATGGTGATGAGGTGGAACGGGAGATTCTCATCATGATGTGGTGGAACGGGAGATTCTCATCATGATGAGGTGGAACAGGAGATTCTCATTATGATGAGGTGGTACAGGAGATTCTCATCATGATGAGGTGGAACAGGAGATTCTCATCATTATGTGGTGGAACGGGAGATTCTCATCATGATGAGGTGGAACAGGAGATTGTCATCATGATGAGGTGAAACGGGAGATTCTCATCATGATGAGGTGGAACAGGAGATTCTCATCATTATGTGGTGGAACGGGAGATTCTCATCATGATGAGGTGGAACAGGAGATTCTCATCATTATGTGGTGAAATGGGAGATTCTCATCATGATGAGGTGGAACAGGAGATTCTCATCATTATGTGGTGGAACGGGAGATTCTCATCATGATGAGGTGGAACGGGAGATTCTCATCATGATGAGGTGGAACAGGAGATTCTCATTATGATGAGGTGGTACAGGAGATTCTCATCATGATGAGGTGGAACAGGAGATTCTCATCATGATGAGGTGGAACGGGAGATTCTCATCATGATGAGGTGAAACGGGAGATTCTCATCATGATGAGGTGGAACGGGAGATTCTCATCATGATGAGGTGAAACGGGAGATTCTCATCATGATGAGGTGAAACGGGAGATTCTCATTTTGATGAGGTGCAACGGAAGATTCTCATTTTGATGAGGTGCAACGGGAGATTCTCATCATGATAAGGTGGAATGGGAGATTCTCATCATGATGTGGTGGAACGGGAGATTCTCATCATGATAAGGTGGAATGGGAGATTCTCATCATGATGTGGTGGAACGGGAGATTCTCATCATGATGAGGTGAAACGGGAGATTCTCATCATGATTTGGTGGAATGGGAGATTCTCATCATGATAAGGTGGAATGGGAGATTCTCATGGTGATGAGGTGGAACGGGAGATTCTCATCATGATAAGGTGGAATGGGAGATTCTCATCGTGATGAGGTGAAACGGGAGATTCTCATCATGATGAGGTGAAACGGGAGATTCTCATCATGATGAGGTGAAACGGGAGATTCTCATCATGATGAGGTGGAACGGGAGATTCTCATGGTGATGAGGTGGAACGGGAGATTCTCATCATGATGTGGTGGAACGGGAGATTCTCATCATGATGAGGTGGAACAGGAGATTCTCATTATGATGAGGTGGTACAGGAGATTCTCATCATGATGAGGTGGAACAGGAGATTCTCATCATTATGTGGTGGAACGGGAGATTCTCATCATGATGAGGTGGAACAGGAGATTGTCATCATGATGAGGTGAAACGGGAGATTCTCATCATGATGAGGTGGAACAGGAGATTCTCATCATTATGTGGTGGAACGGGAGATTCTCATCATGATGAGGTGGAACAGGAGATTCTCATCATTATGTGGTGAAATGGGAGATTCTCATCATGATGAGGTGGAACAGGAGATTCTCATCATTATGTGGTGGAACGGGAGATTCTCATCATGATGAGGTGGAACGGGAGATTCTCATCATGATGAGGTGGAACAGGAGATTCTCATTATGATGAGGTGGTACAGGAGATTCTCATCATGATGAGGTGGAACAGGAGATTCTCATCATGATGAGGTGGAACGGGAGATTCTCATCATGATGAGGTGAAACGGGAGATTCTCATCATGATGAGGTGGAACGGGAGATTCTCATCATGATGAGGTGAAACGGGAGATTCTCATCATGATGAGGTGAAACGGGAGATTCTCATTTTGATGAGGTGCAACGGAAGATTCTCATTTTGATGAGGTGCAACGGGAGATTCTCATCATGATAAGGTGGAATGGGAGATTCTCATCATGATGTGGTGGAACGGGAGATTCTCATCATGATGAGGTGGAATGGGAGATTCTCATCATGATGTGGTGGAACGGGAGATTCTCATCATGATGTGGTGGAACGGGAGATTCTCACGTGATGAGGTGCAACGGGAGATTCTCATCATGATAAGGTGGAATGGGAGATTCTCATCATGATGTGGTGGAACGGGAGATTCTCATCATGATGAGGTGGAATGGGAGATTCTCATCATGATGTGGTGGAACGGGAGATTCTCATCATGATGAGGTGGAATGGGAGATTCTCATCATGATGTGGTGGAACGGGAGATTCTCATCATGATGTGGTGGAACGGGAGATTCTCATCATGATGAGGTGGAACGGGAGATTCTCATGGTGATGAGGTGGAGCGGGAGATTCTCATCATGATGAGGTGGAACGGGAGATTCTCATCATGATGAGGTGAAACGGGAGATTCTCATCATGATGAGGTGGAACGGGAGATTCTCATCATGATGAGGTGGAATGGGAGATTCTCATCATGATGAGGTGGAACGGGAGATTCTCATCATGATGAGGTGAAACGGGAGATTCTCATCATGATGAGGTGGAACGGGAGATTCTCATCATGGATATACAGCAACTATATGATGCTTTATGTCAATGTGGAGCAAAATTTCTGTGGAATGTCTCTGGTATTCTATTCTATTCTATTCTATTCTATTCTATTCTATTCTATTCTATTCTATTCTACAGTCATGTTGCAGACACTTTTATCCAAAGCGACTTACATCTGAGTGAGAACAACACAAGCACGAAATCAAACAGTAGAGGATATCGTGGGAAGATGCTGGTGGACTGTCCAGTTGGACGCAGGTCCTTTCATGAAGTGCTACAGACTCTTTTTTTTTTGTTTTTGTTGTTTACTCCCTTCCCTCCCCGTAATATCGCCTATAATCTTGTTCAGTCTACTAAGAATTGAAAGGCGGTTCGGAAGGGAACTCGAAGGTGACCCAGAATAAGAGGACAACCTAGTACTTGAAGAATGTCCTGAGCTCTGGAACTTTCTGCCAACAGATTCAGACAGTCTTGCCATCTTCAAATCCAGACTGGAAATTGTTCAAAACAGCTTTGTCATTGTAGGTCTAGACTGTATATTTACCTGCCAGTCAACCAGTCTGCCATGTTGTCTTAATGTGTTTTGTGTCTCATGTTTATTCTCTATTACTTTACTTTCTGAAGTGTTCTTCAGGGTCTTGAAAGGCACTTTTAAATAAAATGTATTTTTATTATAAGAAAAACATGCAATGTGTGACTGAGCGTATAATTTGTAATGACGGGGGCGGAGACATTTTTCTTTTTATTCAGGTGGATGAATAGAAAAGATAAACAAACTCTGTTTGTAAGAACATTCCTTCCAGCGTTTCATATTTACATTCCAGGCATGGTGTGGTACAAACCAGTTTACCTTTTCCGATCATTACAATCAGTAATGTCATAACCAGTGGACAAAGGTCACAGCGTGGACGGGTGGGACAATGAGCACGTGGAAGGATCTTCACGCTGCCTTCAGCAAGATAAACCTGACGCGCAAGTTCAGACACTGAAGGGTTGTACTGGTTTCTGCATACTGCATACAACATGCAAAATACTTCACACCAAATACTACATCCTAGACATTGTACGCTACATACTACACGCTAAATACTGAACGCTAAATGCTGCACACAAAATACTACCTGCTACACGTTGTACGCTACATACTACATGCTAAATAGTACACACAACATACTACACGCTACACATTAGATGCCACATACTAGATGCTGTGCTACACACTAAATACTATGCTCTAGATTTAACAAGATAAATACTCTGCCCTAAATACTGAACACTAAATACTGAACACTAAATACTGAACACTAAATACTGAACATTCTGCACTGGACACCAACTTGGCCGGTTGCACAACTAACACTGTGTGCTGCTGGCTAAATGCTAAATGCTATGTGATTAATGCTAAATGCTAAATGCTATGTGATTAATGCTAAATGCTAAATGTTATGTGATGAACGCTAAATGCTATGTGATGGATGCTAAATGCTATGTGATGGATGCTAAATGCTATGTGATGAATGCTAAATAGTACATGCTACATTAAGGATGCTGAACGCTAGCACAGAAAGCTACACGCTTTTCCCACAAGGCTCAGGAGACATTCACGCTGCTTTCCGATCAGTCTGAGACTTCTCGAGGAGTCCATCGAGATGCAACAAAATGTACAAAGATAAATCAACAATTAGCAACTTTTGCTTCAAGTAAATATTTCTGCTAATTATTTGGAGACTGAAATTCTATACTAATGTTATAAAACCTGCAGGATGAGACAAGCACATCCCCCATGATGAGTTCACTGAGCTGTTGGTCAGAACTGAAACTTTCCTCTTTTATATCTGGACTCAGGAAAGAACAGCAGAAAACCTCCAGGAGGATCCTGTAAAGTGCTGGTTCCCAGTGGACGGGTCAAAGGTCACAGCATCAGTTGATCTTTAACAACTATTTTAAAGATGAAATAATTCAATCTGCCAGCCTGGTTACTCACCGCATTTGGGATAAGCCACAAGCATGACGTCGTCCTCTCTGGCTTTCATGCCGTCTAGAGCCTTTAGATGCTCCTCAGGACACATGAGGCTTGGGTACAACACCCCGTTAAATCTGTACAGCTTCTCCTCATCACTCATTTCCTTTGCCGTCTGCATCCTGGACTGCATCTTGGTGAGGAGGGGGTTGCTGCTCATCCTGCTGAAGAAGAGACGTGTAAAAGTTTCACTTTCCTGTTTGACTAAACGTCCATCTGCTGCTGAAAGCCAGAGAAAGCAGCCGGACGAACAGAGGAAAGGGTGTGTTCAGTAGTAACAGGAGGGGGAGGAGGAAGAGGAGGCGCCAGACACCTCCTCCCCATGCACATGCAGGAAAATGTGTGTTTGGGTTCATGGAGCTGTGACTGATGGAGGATGGCTGTAAAATGTTCACCAGATGGAGGAACACTCAGAAACAGACCGGCATCAGTTTCTTCCTTGGTGGAACGGGACCCAGGAACTCCAGCTGGACGCTGCGTGTCTTTACTGACGGAACTCAGTCTCAGTTTCCTGAAAATAAAACCTCTTCCTGTCCTACATGTCTCTGTCCACCATCCTCCACCCTGTTCAGTTTTAGACTAGAAGTTTGTTTTAAGTCCTTCATGTAGCATTTGTAGTGAGAGAAAAAAACTTCCATCTCAGCAGGACCAACCTCCAACCGAACCAGGAGCAGAGGACCACCACCAGTCTCAGGTTTCTAAGGGTGAGGGACAGAAAATACTTAACCTGAAGCCCCAACTGCTGGGTCTAACCTAGGTTAAGGTTTTACCTGTGAACAAAGTGGTGTCAACAGTTCATCTGCTGCTTCAGACCAGGTCCTGGACCAGTCCCTGGTCTGTGGGACCATCTGCTGCTTCAGACCAGGTCCTGGACCAGTCCCTGGTCTGTGGGACCATCTGCTGCTTCAGACCAGGTCCTGGACCAGTCCCTGGTCTGTGGGACCATCTGCTGCTTCAGACCAGGTCCTGGACCAGTCCCTGGTCTGTGGGACCATCTGCTGCTTCAGACCAGGTCCTGGACCAGTTCCTGGTCTGTGGGACCATCTGCTGCTTCAGACCAGGTCCTGGACCAGTCCCTGGTCTGTGGGACCATCTGCTGCTTCAGACCAGGTCCTGGACCAGTCCCTGGTCTGTGGGACCATCTGCTGCTTCAGACCAGGTCCTGGACCAGTTCCTGGTCTGTGGGACCATCTGCTGCTTCAGACCAGGTTCTGGACCAGTCCCTGGTCTGTGGGACCATCTGCTGCTTCAGACCAGGTTCTGGACCAGTCCCTGGTCTGTGGGACCATCTGCTGCTTCAGACCAGGTTCTGGACCAGTCCCTGGTCTGTGGGACCATCTGCTGCTTCAGACCAGGTCCTGGACCAGTCCCTGGTCTGTGGGACCATCTGCTGCTTCAGACCAGGTTCTGGACCAGTCCCTGGTCTGTGGGACCATCTGCTGCTTCAGACCAGGTTCTGGACCAGTCCCTGGTCTGTGGGACCATCTGCTGCTTCAGACCAGGTTCTGGACCAGTCCCTGGTCTGTGGGACCATCTGCTGCTTCAGACCAGGTCCTGGACCAGTCCCTGGTCTGTGGGACCATCTGCTGCTTCAGACCAGGTCCTGGACCAGTTCCTGGTCTGTGGGACCATCTGCTGCTTCAGACCAGGTTCTGGACCAGTCCCTGGTCTGTGGGACCATCTGCTGCTTCAGACCAGGTTCTGGACCAGTCCCTGGTCTGTGGGACCATCTGCTGCTTCAGACCAGGTTCTGGACCAGTCCCTGGTCTGTGGGACCATCTGCTGCTTCAGACCAGGTCCTGGACCAGTCCCTGGTCTGTGGGACCATCTGCTGCTTCAGACCAGGTCCTGGACCAGTCCCTGGTCTGTGGGACCATCTGCTGCTTCAGACCAGGTTCTGGACCAGTCCCTGGTCTGTGGGACCATCTGCTGCTTCAGACCAGGTTCTGGACCAGTCCCTGGTCTGTGGGACCATCTGCTGCTTCAGACCAGGTTCTGGACCAGTCCCTGGTCTGTGGGACCATCTGCTGCTTCAGACCAGGTCCTGGACCAGTTCCTGGTCTGTGGGACCATCTGCTGCTTCAAACGAAAAGTGGACAGTAAATCCGGATGGATGGCGCCCGCAGCAGGCTGTAAGCCCCGCCTACATATGGATGGCGCCCGCAGCAGGCGGTAAGCCCCGCCTACATATGGATGGCGCCCGCAGCAGGCGGTAAGCCCCGCCTACATATGGATGGCGCCCGCAGCAGGCGGTAAGCCCCGCCTACATATGGATGGCGCCCGCAGCAGGCGGTAAGCCCCGCCTACATATGGATGGCGCCCGCAGCAGGCTGTAAGCCCCGCCTACATATGGATGGCGCCCGCAGCAGGCGGTAAGCCCCGCCTACATATGGATGGCGCCCGCAGCAGGCGGTAAGCCTCGCCTACATATGGATGGCGCCCGCAGCAGGCGGTAAGCCTCGCCTACATATGGATGGCGCCCGCAGCAGGCTGTAAGCCCCGCCTACATATGGATGGCGCCCGCAGCAGGCGGTAAGCCCCGCCTACATATGGATGGCGCCCGCAGCAGGCGGTAAGCCCCGCCTACATATGGATGGCGCCCGCAGCAGGCTGTAAGCCCCGCCTACATATGGATGGCGCCCGCAGCAGGCGGTAAGCCCCGCCTACATATGGATGGCGCCCGCAGCAGGCGGTAAGCCCCGCCTACATATGGATGGCGCCCGCAGCAGGCGGTAAGCCCCGCCTACATATGGATGGCGCCCACAGCAGGCGGTAAGCCCCGCCTACATATGGATGGCGCCCGCAGCAGGCGGTAAGCCCCGCCTACATATGGATGGCGCCCGCAGCAGGCGGTAAGCCCCGCCTACATATGGATGGCGCCCGCAGCAGGCGGTAAGCCCCGCCTACATATGGATGGCGCCCGCAGCAGGCGGTAAGCCCCGCCTACATATGGATGGCGCCCGCAGCAGGCGGTAAGCCCCGCCTCCATGTGGAGGAAACAGAGCAGGCAGAGAAATTCAATGAGAGGAGAAGAGAAAGAAAAATGGAACTTTTTGTTTTTTTTGTCCCAGTTTTTAACATTTTTAATGTTTTATTTTTTATTTTTACGTTTTTGCTTCCGAACTTCAGGTTTATTGATTTGAACAGGAAGTAAGTCGCCTGCTTCCACAGCCAAACAACTTCACTTACAGTTAGCAAATATTTCTGGAAGTAAACCGATTTCTTTTTCATTCTTCTGACCTTTGTTATGAAGGTCCCACCTGGAGAAGACGGCTCTTCCCTTCACCTCCGACCGCAGTTGGAAGAGAATTAAAGAATGGTGAACAGTTGTCCAGTCCAACGGTACAAAGCCCATCTGAACCAGCCATGTTCACCCCTCTGGGATGACAAAGTCTCTCTGAAATGCCATGAAATGATGAGGTTGAACGATTCCCCGTCTCGTAACTTGCCTTCTGCAGGAGACAGACAAGGAGGTAAAAAGAGGCGTGGATGGACCTTGTTGGCCTTCTGGGCCTGTTAGGCCTCCTGGTTCCCGGGGGCCAGTCGACTTTGGGAGCTGGTCGACCTCCAGAGACATAAGACCAGTGGACGAGATGAGACCCAGGAAAGAGACTGTGTGGACATGAAAAGATTGTGGAGCAGTTGTAGAACCGTTCCAGACCCGATGTGGTTGGACCAGATCCAGATAAGGGGGCTCCATCCTGTTCTTCACCAAACACATGTCTCTGGATCTTTCTCTGCATCATTCATGTTTTTGTCTCGCAGAAGCTCTTTGACTTCAGATGTCAGCACTTCCACCCTCCCCCAAAGCGTCACTTGACAAACTGTTTCCATTCAGCGCTTCACAAATGAGCAGCCGCAGACACACAGTCAGCTGAGACTGAAACCTATCTCCAAACACGCATGTTTCCATGGCATCGGAGACGAGAAGCCAGAGGACGTCTCAAGAGACGGACAGGCTGGGGGTGGAGACCAAGCGGCGACCTCCAGCGGTTAAAAGTGAAGACTAAGCAGTGATGTTTGATGAGCCTGTCATCCACGAGGGGCTCCAAAGCAGAGCTTAGGGTTAAAAAGACCAAATAAACATGTTTACAGCCTGCTGCAAAAAACATTTTAGGTTTAATAGCTCAGGTTTTCCAAACCAATTTCATCTCAAAATTTGGCATAATTAGGGGCGTGTCCTTTTGATTGACAGGTACCTGGTAAGAAGGCAGATTGTAGCACAACTTTTAGCCGACTAACAGCGTGATTTAGCTTTAGCTCGCCTACCCATAGACATCATATATACGTTGACGCTTCGTTGAGCGCTGGAGAGTAAACCAGCGTCGCCGCCATATTGGATGGGTCTCCGCCATATTGGATGGGTATCTGCTTTGGAGTCTTGCTGCAGATCAACGTAGTTTCCCCACAAAACTGTTTTCTGTGGAACAACGTGTATATATTACACACAAACAAAACACTTTTCTACATGACTGGTTTATAAATAATGTTCACACAGTGAATAATCTACTAAATGCAAATGAAAAAGTTTACTCCTATGAGGTTTTTATGGAAAAAATGTAAAACTCTCTTTGTAAAACTCACAAAGAGAGTTTTACATGGTAGCATAATTACCGCCACCAAGGAGGTCATGTTTTTACCAGCTTAATCTGTCTGTCTGTTTGTGTTCAAGATAAATAAAAAAGTTATGGGCGGATTTTCATGAAATTTCCAGGACGAAAAGGAATAAATGGTTTAATTTAGGTGGTGATCCGGATCATCGTTTGGATCCAGGAACACTCTCCGAGTGTTTTTCTGGGTAACTTTTGAATTGCAAAGTTTTGATACAATACTTTATTTTCAGACTTTGTACAACTGTACTTCTATTTTGATAAATTAATACATGTAAATAAAAGGAAGAGTCCGCTGTAGTCAAGAGAAAGCAGCAACTATTCCCGTATTTTGTTCAGCATACGGTTGCAATAACCAGCGAAATGTTGAAAGCAAATCGTGTGGAATTACATTTCACAAGGTTGAATAATAATTTATGTAACCACATAAAAACAAATAAATCCAAATGCATCAATAAACAATCAATCATGTTAGTGTCAAAATCATTTATTCATCTATTCATAATGCAGCTACCTTATGTCTGAGTTAAACAGCATATAAAAATACTTTAGCATAAAAGCATGTTGTTTTTAATGTTTTGCAGTGATCTGTATCATAACAACTGCGATGGACTGGCGAGCTGTTCATGGTGTACCCTGCCTGTCACCCAAAGCCAGCTGGGATAGGCTCCAGCTTCCCCGCGACCCTGAATTGGATTAAGCGGTTCAGAAAATGAATGAATGAATGTATCATAACAATATCTCTGTCCTTTGTAACAAACCAAACTGAGAAAAATCAGGTAAAAATTAGTGAAGTTATTGTCGTGGTTGGACCTACACCTTACAGATAAATGCATTGGAGACGCATGGAGACCCATCCAAGATGGCGGCGCGATGAGACGTCAGCTCGTAGAGGCAGCATGATACGATGCAGCGTCTATGTATATATGTCTATTCCTCCGTTAGCTGGTTAGCTGATGTTAGCTAATGGGATTGGTTAGCTCTTAGCCACAGACAGGCAGGATTTGATGGGTGTCAATCCTCCACCCCCTCACAGCTTCGCTCTCAGCGCCACCTCTTTGTCCAGCATTGTATTTTCCAGAAGAGACGGCATGATGCTGACAAGATGGCGATGGTGGAAACCGCCCAATTAGCCTAATTTGGAAAAAAAATATTATTTAAATTTTATTGGGCTTCAGAAATGATGATGTTACAGGCTCCATTCATCTTTTATTTATTTGTCTATGGTGGATACAGAGGAGGTTTCCGTAGAAGTGGAGCCAGATGGAGTTCAGGTCCATGAGTGGCGGCGTGAAGGGAAGCTGTTGATCATGGATCATGTGTCTGTTGGTAGAGCATGTCTAGATCAGACCAGTCCAGACCTCCATCAGGCTGGTCCCCCTTTAACTTGAAGCTGGAGATCTTCTTCATTCCTGACCACACATCCCTCAGGTTATTCTGCTGGAGCTGCTTCCCTCCTGCACTTCTTCATCATTGTTTGGAGTTGTTTTTGTGTTGTCTTCCATTACTCCAGCCCTTCCTGGAGGCTTATTTAGTAGTTTTTTCAGGTCTCTGGTGATCCAGGGTTTGTTAGTGGGAAGCGTCTCACTGTTCTTGTTGGGACGATGGTGTTCACACAGAAGTTGATTTAATCTGTCATTCATGCAACAGATGTCCACTTCATGAGGTTCACAGAGGAAATCCCAGTCTGTGTCCTCACAGCGTCCTCTCAGAGCATCTTCAGCTTCACTGGACCAGGTTGTAACAGTCTGCGTGATGACTGGTTGCTGCTGAACGATGGGCTTGCAGGTGGAGGTGAGAAGAACCAGATTATGGTCTGATGTTCCTGGAAGACGCAGGACAGAGCAGCTGGATGCAGAAAATCAGTCCAACATCTGACAGACTGCTGGAACATTAGTAACGTTGCAGAGAGGGAGTCGATAAAGTCTCGAGAGATCACAGTGAATTTGTTGGAGCTGAAGATGGGACAGGCTGTCTGCAGCAGTACCAGGTATGATATAACCTGCTACCAGAATAACACAGGTAACTCTGGGTCAATGATACAGAGGAAAACTCAAAAAAGATCTTTACACACGGGACTGATGCAAATAAGCAGAATGAAATTGCTTATAATTTGGAGGTGAAAAATTATATGGTGAATAAATCAAGAAGATTCTAAAACAAATTCCCAAAGTGGCAAAAAACAAAGATGGTTTCCACATGAAGCGACAACGATGTTGTGTTGATGCTGGAAAAGAAAGAAAAAGACTCTGGGTTCATCCAAATCTAGAAAAGAGAAGTTGTTTGGTCCAGGATCTGAAGCTGTACCGCAGTCGCTTCAGGACAGACTTTAGGACAGAATTCAGGATAGACTTTTGGACGTTTGTGGGACAATCTGAGGATCTGCTTCAGCAGCTAGCTACTAGCTTGAAGCAGCCATGATCGTTTGAGGTAGCAGCGACAAAGTGACACCTGCGGAGCCCGCGACAAGCTCTGGTTGGTCGCCCTCTCTGATTGGTTGACTCTGTCTCCATCCATCAGATGAAAAAAACTTGACCTAAAGTTGGGCTGCATGGTGGTGTAGTGGTTAGCACCGTGGCCTCCCAGCAAGAATAGACAAGGAACTTACATAGTCCCATCTGGACAGTCATCTTGACCACTAAAAGCCTTTTAATACCACATTAACTTCTACATTATATATATACACACACACGCACTTTTTAAACTCTATCACACACATCCCTACCATGACAGACACATCGGGAGGCAACATGCTAGTCAGGGGAAGCCTGGACTCAAACCAACAACTTCCACATTAGCAGACGCCTTACTCTTTCACCTGAACCTTCGCTGCCCTAAATGGGTCGCTGGTTCGAGTCTCAGCTGGAGGGAGGTTGGAACAACGGCATTTCTGTGTGGAGTTTGCATGTTCTCCCCGTGTATCCGGGTTCTCCGGCTTCCTCCCACTGTCCAAACACATGCGTGTTAGGTTGACTGATCAGTCTAAATTCTCCTTAGGAGTGAGCACGGAAGGTTAACTGTCTCTCTGTGTTGGCCCATTCAGGTTGTACCTGCCTCTTGCCTGATAACTCCACCCCTGCGACCCAGAAGTGGATGGAAGTGTAGAAAATGAATGAATGAACCTCTGTTGGAATCCACAAACTTCTGAATGAAAGGCAATTCATTTTACCATTATGCCACTACAGTCCGTCTTCACACCCTGGTAGGAGCATTAATATTTTATTTGTACAGAGAGTCCACACTTTAACAGCTAAAGACTTTGACAGAACAGTACACAGCACTCTGCGTACAACAACTGGCATACTACTATGCCAGGAGATATGTGCTATGACTTTTGGTCATAGCACATATCTCCTGAATGAGATGAACAGTTCAACGTTTGAAGGGTAGAAGTGAGGCAACAGGTGTGGGAGGAGTAGTGTCTCAAACATTTTGCAGGAAATATAACCATTTTATCTGAAGCATTTTAGGAAAAACTTAATATTCAACTGCCACTTCTGCACATTTTATTTTTTACTTCAAACAAAATCTTTGCATTTTGTGTTCAACTTTTGAAGACTGACATTACACAAACTTTAACATATTTATGCAGACAGCCCACACCAACTACACTGTTTGAAGCTGAAGTCAAAGCACTTCAATGGGTCAGTGTGCAGTACACTGGGGGTGTCAACTAGCATGCCATCATGGTGCACAATATTTAAGACTGGATTTGAACCCTTGCATTGTATACAAATGCGTACCTGTGTACCGGTTCAGAAAATGGACCAATCGCTGAGCAGAATTCTGTTTTGTCTAATCACAGGAACGGATTTGAATACATTGACAAAAGCTTGAATAACTTGAAAAGTTCACATGTTACAAACACCAAAAGTCGTAGAAAATATCTCCTGAATCTGAAGAGTTTGATACTTGAATGGTTGAAATGAGACAAACGGTGTAGGAGGAGTAACTTTTCAAACATTTTACAAGAAAGACAGTGGACACCGGGACTGAGACGAAACCGGACACTGCAAACCGGTGCAGAGCTCCGAACCCCCGATGAAGCTGTTTTCAGCTCATTATGCAAAAACTGACCAATCGTAGAGCTGAATTCTTTTAACGTCCGATCCCCATTTGGTTTGAAGGACTTTCATCCAATCACAAGGCTGAATTTATCTTTACAAAATGCTAAATATCTCAAAAACTACAAAGATTTAAAATGACAAAAGTCGGAGCACACACACGTCCTGAAGGAGCTGCAGGATTTAAGATCGGAATGATTCTGAATGACTTGAACAGTGCAGGAGTAGTAGCATGTACAGGAGTAGTAGCATGTAGCATGCCAAATTTTGGCATGCTACATGCAACTACTTGAATAAAGATGTTAATAACATATTAATAAAATAAATTATTAATGTGAAAGCCCTATGGGCATTCACTTTAATAATCAGTTGTTTCTGTAATCAACTCTAATCAGTTGTTTCCGGAAAAAGGCACCAACAAATCTCTGTATAATATGAACCTGGTTTTGGAGAATAGTGACTTACAGACATAGATGCATAGACGCTGCGTAGTATCACGCTGTCTATACGAGCTGACGTATCATCACGCCGCCATCTTGGATGGGTCTCCATGCGCCTCCAATGCATTTATTTGTAAGATGTAGGTCCAACCACGACAATAATTTCGCCAGTTTTTACCTGATTTTGGTCAAAGTTTGGTTTGTTACAAAGGACAGAGATATTATGGTTTAGATACCTGCAAAACATTTTAAAACGACGTGCTTTTATGATAAAACATTTTTATAATGCTATTTAACTAAGACATAAGGCAGCTACTATATAAATAAATGTATAAATGAAATTGGTACTAACATGTTTGTTTATTGATGCATTTGGATTTGTCTGTTATTATCTGGTCAAATAAATTTTTATTCAACCTTGTGAAACGTAATTCCACACGATCTGCTTTCAATATTTCGCCGGTTATTGCAACCGTATGCTGAACAAAATATGGGAATAGTTGCTGGCTTTCTCTTGACTATGGTTGACTCTTTCTTTTATTTAGATTTATTCATTTATCAATATAGAGATGCAGTCGTACACAGTCTAAAAATAAAGGATTGTATCAAAACTCTGCAATTCAAAGGTTACCCAGAAAAACTCGGAGAGCGCAAACTTCCACCAAGGCCTTTAAAAATTTCTAGATCCAAACAGTGATCTGGATCACCACCTAAATTAAATCAGTTCTTCCTTTTCACATTTCCTGAAAAGTCCTGGAAATTTAGGATATAATAGGAGTAAATTTGTCATTTGCAATTAGTAGATTATTCTCTGTGTTAACATTATTTATCAACCAATTATGTAGAAAAGTGGGCTAGGGTTAGTGTAGTATATACGTGTTGTTACACAGAAAACAGTTATGTGGGGAAACTACGTTGACTTTGCAGCAAGACTCGAAAGCAGAGACCCATCCAATATGGCGGCGAGGCTCTCCAGCGCTCAGAGAGGCGTCGATGTCTATATGATGCTTATGTCTATGTGTAGATGATGTCTATGCTTGCAGATCTAGGAACGGCGCATGCGCTTTCCAGTTGAACCGAACAGACTTAGGGGTATAGGAAGTCCAAAATGGCGATGGACGGAATGATGTCCACGTCTTCGGGTCTGTCTTATCACAATGCGGCAGATTTTTACCCCCGAAAGTTCGGGCCGAAGCCGGACGTGGTTCCGTCCGGGGTGACGGAGAGGAAGGTGGGCCCGCTGGATAAACCTGACATGGTGTCGGTGGATGTCATTAACATCAAAGATCCAGGTTTGTTATGCTAACAGCTAGCTGCAGTTTGCTAACAGCTGTTTCATCCCAGATGGCGCGTTTTGGTCGCGGTGGAAACATCAGTTTACAGGCAGCGGTGCGCCGTGAGGCCCTCTGCCCTAAGCCTGCACCACGAAGCTGGGGTTTGTCTTTAGGGTTTAGCTGGGTTTCCAGAACCAGGACGCTGCTTCACTTCTGGATGGAGGACGTCACCATGGTAACCTGGGCTGGAGGACGTCACCATGGTAACCTGGGCTGGAGGACGTCACTATGGTAACCTGGTCGGAGGAAGTCACCATGGTAACCTGGGCTGGAGGACGTCACCATGGTAACCTAGGCAGGAGGAAGTCACCATGGTAACCTGGTCTGGAGGAAGTCACCATGGTAACCTGGGCTGGAGGAAGTCACCATGGTAACCTGGGCTGGAGGACGTCACCATGGTAACCTGGGCTGGAGGACGTCACTATGGTAACCTAGGCAGTAGGAAGTCACCATTGTAACCTGGTCCGGAGGAAGTCACCATGGTAACCTGGGCTGGAGGACGTCACCATGGTAACCTAGGCAGGAGGAAGTCACCATTGTAACCTGGTCCGGAGGACGTCACCATGGTAACCTGGGCTGGAGGACGTCACCATGGTAACCTAGGCAGGAGGATGTCACGATGGTAACCTGGGCCGGACGGCTGCTCCGGAGTAGGTTATGCGATGTAAAGGAAAAACGGAGGAAGTTCTGCCCAAACTGGGCTGTACCGAAGTAATCAAAAGACTGTCCATTTATATTGTCTGATAAATCAGGGATGTTCTGCCAGCATCTCTTCCTGGCTGTTGCTATGGTAACATCGTCACGTTTTGCCTGGTGAGGTAGCTGATCTGCAGGGTTTCTCCATGTTTGATTAATCAGAGGTTACAAACTCCGTCCCCTTTTTACCGGTGAAGGATGACTAGTTTATGGTCCAGTTAATGGTAGGAAACTGGTATTTGCATATTTTCTTTCACACAGTCCTGTAATTGTGTTGTTTTGGTTAACATGGACATTTCTTTCTCAGACATTCCTGTGCACAAGAAGAAACACGAACATGACACCTTCATCCTGGTGAGTGATGTGATACTTTAGATGTTTCTTTCATTTTCCATTTAATGTCAACCATTAATCTGGGTAAAATCTAGATTACAGTGTCAGTTCCCTGGATTACAGTGTCAGTAACCTGGATTACAGTGTCAGTAATCTGGATTACAGTGTCAGTAATCTGGATTACAGTGTCAGTAATCTAGATTACAGTGTCAGTAATCTGGATTACAGTGTCAGTAATATGGATTACAGTGTCAGTAATCTAGATTACAGTGTCAGTAATCTAGATTAAAGTGTCAGTAATCTGGATTACAGTGTCAGTAATCTAGATTACAGTGTCAGTAATATCGATTACAGTGTCAGTAATCTGGATTACAGTGTCAGTAATATGGATTACAGTGTCAGTAATCTAGATTACAGTGTCAGTAACCTAGATTACAGTGTCAGTAATCTAGATTACACTGTCAGTAACCTAGATTATAGTGTCAGTAATCTGGATTTCAGTGTCAGTAATCTGGATTATAGTGTCAGTAATCTGGATTATAGTGTCAGTAATCTGGATTACGGTGTCAGTAATCTAGATTACACTGTCAGTAACCTAGATTAGTGTCAATTACCTGGATTACAGTGTCAGTAACCTAGATTATAGTGTCAGTAATCTAGATTACAGTGTCAGTAATCTGGATTACGGTGACAGTAATCTAGATTACAGTGTCAGTAATATGGATTAGTGTCAGTAATCTGGATTGCAGTGTCAGTAACCTAGATTACAGTGTCAGTAACCTAGATTATAGTGTCAGTAATCTGGATTACAGTGTCAGTAATCTGGATTACAGTGTCAGTAATCTAGATTACAGTGTCAGTAATCTAGATTACAGTGTCAGTAATCTGGATTACAGTGTCAGTAATTTAGATTATAATGTCAGTAACCTGGATTATAGTGTCAGTAATTTAGATTGTAATGTCAGTAACCTGGATTGTAGTGTCAATAACCTCGATTACAGTGTCAGTAATCTGGATTGTAGTGTCAGTAATTTATATTATAATGTAAGTAACCAGGATTATAATGTCAGTACCCTGGATTATAGTGTCAGTAACCTGGATTACAGTGTCAGTAACCTGTATTATAGTGTCAGTAACCAGGATTATAATGTCAGTAACCAGGATTATAATGTCAGTACCCTGGATTACAGTGTCAGTAACCTGGATTATAGTGTCAGTAACCAGGATTATAATGTCAGTACCCTGGATTATAGTGTCAGTAACCTGGATTACAGTGTCAGTAACCTGTATTATAGTGTCAGTAACTTGGATTATAGTGTCAGTAACCCGGATTACAGTGTCAGTAACCTGGATTACAGTGTCAGTAACCTGGATTATAGTGTCAGTAACCTGGATTACAGTGTCAGTAACCTGGTTTATAGTGTCAGTAACCTGGATCATAGTGTCAGTAACCTGGATTACAGTGTCAGTAACATGAATTGTAGTGTCAGTAACCTGGATTATAGTGTCAGTAACCTTGATTATAGTGTCAGTAACCTGGATTAAAGTGTCAGTAACCTGGATTAAAGTGTCAGTAACCTGGATTATAGTGTCAGTAACCTGGATTACAGTGCAAGTAACCTGGATTATAATGTCAGTAACAAGGATTACAGTGTCAGTAACCTGGTTTATAGTGTCAGTAACCTGGATTACAGTGTCCCTAACCTGGATTATAGTGTCAGTAACCTGGATTAAAGTGTCAGTAACCTGGATTAAAGTGTCAGTAACCTAGATTACAGTGTCAGTAACCTAGATTACAGTGTCAGTAACCTGGATTATAGTGTCAGTAACCTGGGTTACAGTGTCAGTAACCTGGATTACAGTGTCAGTAACCTAGATTACAGTGCCAGTAACCTGGGTTACAGTGTCAGTAACCTGAATTACAGTGTCAGTAACCTGGATTACAGTGTCAGTAACCTGGATTATAGTGTCAGTAACCTGGATTAAAGTGTCAGTAACCTGGATTATAGTGTCAGTAACCTGGGTTTACAGTGTCAGTAACCTGGATTACAGTGTCATTAACCTGGATTACAGTGTCATTAACCTGGATTATAGTGTCAGTAACCTGGATTACAGTGTCAGTAACCTGGATTATAATGTCAGTAACCTGGATTATAGTGTCAGTAACCTGGATTATAGTGTCAGTAACCTGGATTACAGTGTCAGTAACCTGGATTATAGTGTCAGTAACCTGGATTACAGTGTCAGTAACCTGGATTATAGTGTCATTAACCTGGATTATAGTGTCAGTAACCTGGATTATAGTGTCAGTAACCTGGATTATAATGTCAGTAACCTGGATTATAGTGTCAGTAACCTGGATTATAGTGTCAGTAACCTGGATTACAGTGTCAGTAACCTGGATTATAATGTCAGTAACCTGGATTATAGTGTCAGTAACCTGGATTAAAGTGTCAGTAACCTGGATTATAGTGTCAGTAACCTGGATTACAGTATCAGTAACCTGGAAAGGTTTTTGCTATGGCCGGGGTGGGCGACCTACATTACCTAGAAGCCAACACTGCTTCCTCGTTGGAACTGAAATAATAGAAGGAATGGAGTTATCTTACACCCGCAGGGAAACCAGTATTTACAACGCAACGTATCAGTATTGACAATTAGGTTGGCAGAATTTAGTCATTTATTCAAACTATTGCCTAAAGACTAAATCAATTCCAAAAACTGGGAGTGAGAATCCTTCTGAGTGGGAGTGGGATGGGATTGGGAGTAATTTTATTGGGATTGGGACTGACAGGTCTTTTTATTTTGCTTTGGCTCAGGATTTGGATGGGACTAGATGTTTTCTGTGGGATTGGGGTGAGACAGTAGTAAAAATCCACTCCTGTGTCTCCTGTGAAGATGTTTTCATTAGTAGAGAAGTCAGACCATCAGGACGGTCGTCCTTACTTTCCTGTGGACATGTTTTCTGTGGAACTGGATGGATGTAAAACATCTTCCAGGCAGATGGGACAATGTGTGTGTCCCAGGACTGCTGCAGTATGAACGGTCCTTCTGGGACAAGGAAAGGTCTGCTGAAGCCAAACAGCTGTTGTACCCCAAACCTCCACCTGGTGGCAGCGGAGGACAACCTTAGATAACTGCTCCGCTTCCTCATCTCAGTTGTTTCATCATCATCATCACCTTTCCTTCACATTAAGGAGCGCGGTTTCATCCTCTACAAACTTCCCATGTTCAGCACACATGTTCAGAGCATGACCTATGGTGTGTGTGTGTGTGTGTGTGTGTGTGTGTGTGTGTGTGTGTGTGTGTGTGTGTGAAATCGGACTTGTGCAGGTTTTCTGTGATAATTGTTTGCAACGTTCATGTTTTTGTTCCTGTCAAGCAGTAAATCTTCGATCCCATGCAGTCATCTATATACTCACGCCCGTGTGCTTTGACCTGCAGGGCACCATCCATCCCTTTAGGAAATCCCACAGATCCATCTTTGGGAAACTTCAGCAGGAATTCCGGTTGGTGGCCTCAGACAGACGGGTGAGTGAGATCAAACCGTTGTTCCATCCAGCCGTCAGCATCAGGAGATCCTCAGATTATAATCCAATTACACTGTAAGCTTGTTAGATGCTGGAGTCAAAGCTGAGCACCTCCATTAATCCTGTTTTCTGACTGGGTCACCATGTTCTGGTGAAAGGAGGAAATACACCGAGATAACATCAGCTGGATGCCGCCGCCGTCATCTTCTCTGCAGGTCGTCTGCTTCATGGAATGGGAATCCAGAACTGGTTCCACCAGAACCGGTTCCTCCAGAACCATAACTGTTCATCTGAGTTTCTGTAGATGGACCTGAGGTACATTTGTACCTACATATGTCAAGGGTTCCCCCTCTTGGATCTGTGCCACAACACTAACTGTCCCAGTATAGGCGTATAGAAGCCAGTATATACTGGTATGAATTTGTAAAAGCTGATATGAGTTTGTATAAATCATAGACCGTATATGAAAGATGGACGGAGCCCTTGGCGGTTAAAAGTGAAGCCTATGCGGAAGTGTATAAAACTGCAGTTCCCCCTTCATCCACTAGGGGCTGCAAAACAGAGCAAATCCCTATAGACTCCCATGTTAAAAAGACCAACTTCACAGCAGAAATAAACATGTTTACAGCAGAAATAAACGTGTTTACAGCATGAATAAACATGTTTACAGCAGAAATAAACATGTTTACAGCCTGGTTCAAAAATCCATTTTAGGTTTAATAGGTCAGGTTTACCTTCATGACAACTGTGGGGGGAGTGAATTTTTCTCTAACTCGCCCGTTTAAAAGTAATTTTATCTCCAAAGTTCTGCATATTTAGGGGCGTGTCCTTTTGATTGACAGGTACCTGATCTCCCACTTCAAGTCAGAAGAACGTAGAACAACCGCGGTTTTTTGCCGGTTAACAACGTGACTTAGCTTTAGCCCACTTACCTCTGTTAGCTGGTTAGCTCCTGTTATCTTCGGGTTAGCTCGGTTAGCTCTTAGCTACAGAAAGCTCGGAGTTCGCTCGATGTCAATCATCCACCATGACGCTCACAGCCCCCCTCTCAGCTCCACCTCTTTGCCCATATTTGTATTTTCCGGGCGAGACGACACGCATGCCCCTGCCAAGATGGCGATGGTAGGAACCGCCCACCGAGCTTCAATTCAGCTCTTCAGAAACCGACGGGTGACGTCACGGAGGCTCCACCCATATTTTTATATACAGTCTATGGTATAAATCCATAAGAATCCATGTTTGGTGTTATCTACTGTTAGCCAGCGTAGCAGGTGTTAACCGTTCTCAGATGCTGTTTTTAGTAGGGTTGCGCGGTATACCGGTACCAGTATAGTACAGGAATACTAGGACTTTGAAAACTGTTCTATACCAGCATTTAAAAACAAATGGTACTTTTTTTTTTTAATGCAAAAGAATTTGTAAATTGTCGCCGCATCTTAAAGTGCGATGAGGCCAGCGAGTGCGATGTCGCCGAGGTGGAACTGTAACATGAGGAGACTCCCACTGGTATAAGATGCTGCTTTTTTTCACAAAATTTAAATCCTGCGGCTTAAACAATGATGTGGTCACTGGCCAACGGGTCATTTTGTGCTTCATGATCACATCCTCATCATGGAAAACACACGAAGAAATGCATATGATGCAGCTTCCAGTTAAAAACCATTGATGTGGCTGTTGAAGAAGGAAATATAGCTGCTGCAGCTCAGTAAAGTCGTCGTAGTAGTCGCGGCTTACTCCTGGTGCGCTCAATAACCCGAAAGTTTTGGTTGACAGAGATGACTGGTCAGTCCCAGCTACAGAAAAACTCGTACATGCTGACAAAATATTCACCAAAGGTACGGTTTGGAAACTGAAATATGAAGGCGAGCACCTTCACCCCGAGACACCGCAGTGCAGCGATGCTACAGAGGAAGCAGTGAGCCTACAGTAACCAAAACACACAGAGCTAAAACCATGTATTTTAAAGATATTTTACGTTCTCAAAATCACCAGATGAGTTTAAAAGAAATTAACTAAAGTCAGCCACACAAACATGATTTTATACAGACATCCGATTGCCCGTTTAATCTTTCATATATGTTAGGCAAAGCCTTATATGAATGAACTATATTGATATGTATCTTTTTATAAAACATTCTATTAGCATACAACACTTTAACTTTTTTATATATTAAATATCCAATTTATTTTTCTAGTTTAGTCCATATGATTTTTCATTTTGTGAAACACAAACCTGTTGGAACAATGACAATGAGTAGAATAAAGCATTCAAATTAAAATAAGCGTAAATAAATGAAAATACTGCACCCCTTCTATACTGACCGAGGAAAATGTAGACACGCTTGTTTTCTTGACTAGAACGCTGAAAAACAATGCAACCAGCCAGCGAGGAGGAGTATTTGCAACTGCCGTGTTTTATTTTACATGGTTGTTTTAATTTGAAAGCCATTTCTTTGTTTTACTGGTTCTCTGAAAGGACTGAATTTCATTCCTATGTCAGTTATTTATTTTATTATTTGTGTTATTATTTCCAAAGTCTGTTTTAAAATAAATGATATATTAATGTTAGAGTGTGTTTCATCATTTTACAATAAGGATCAAAGTATCAAAAAGTATCACAATAAAATGGTGTCGGTATTAAAATAGAAATTTGGTAACAACTCACCTACCTAATTTGTAGGTGTCAGCTCAGAGACCATACAGAAAGATGGATGGAGCCTCCTGACGTCACATGTAGGTTTCTGAAGAGCTGAATGGAGTCTCAGTGGGCAGTTCCGATCGTCACCATCTTGGCAGCGTCACGCGTGTCATTGCTCCTGGAAAATATAAAAATGGGCAAAGAGCTGGAGCTGAGAGGGGGGTGTTGTGAATGTGGGGATGGATTTATCCATCTAACTGACACCAACAAACTGCGAGCTACCTGCAGCTAAAAGCTAATTCAGCTAGCCTGGAGCTAACAGATGTTAACTGAGGTACCGTCTCCCGCCAGATATCCAATACCTGATGGACATGAAGCTAATTATGCCAAATTTCAATATTAAATATCTAAATATTAATATCTAAACATAGCTAATACTCCCCTACCCCTCTGTGGATAAAAAATGGATACAGTTAATAAATATTATCAGTATATCAGAAAAGCACTGCAACCTTATTGATACCATATTTCACTACTACTGACAGACTGGCAGGCGGATGATGGACTGGCAGGTTCATCTAACAGATTTTCAAAATTATATTATAAAAAAAAAAAAAAAAAAGAAAAAATGTATATATATATATATATATATATATATATATATATATATATATATATATATACATACATACATACATACATACATACATACATACATACATACATACATACATACATACATATATATATATATATATATATATATATATATATATATATATATATATATATATATATATATATATATATAAAACAACCTGGGGCCGAGCCCCGCTGGGGTTGAAGGGTTAACACGGGAGTCTGTGGAGATTGACTGTTTTAGCCAGTTTGAGCAATTGTAAGCAACAGTTAGCAGATGTTGACAACTGTTAACCAGTGTTGTCTGTTCTTAGTAGGTGATATCCAGTGTTAGGCACTTTAAACAGTTGTTAGCCACAGTAAGCCTTTTTTTAGCAGGTGTTTTCCACCTTTAGCAGGTGTTACCCAACGTTAACCACAGTGAGCTGTTGTTAGCCACTGTTCGCTGTGTTAGTAGGTCTTAGCCAACTTTAACCACAGTAAGCTGGTGTTAGCCACTGTTCGCTGTGTTAGCAGGTGTTAGCAAGTGTTAGTCAACGTTAACCACAGTAAGCTGGTGTTAGCCACTGTTTGCTGTCTTAGCAGGTGTAAGCCAGTTTTAGCTAGTTGTAATTGTTGTTAACTGATCTTATTAACTGTTGCCTGAGTTAGTAGGTGTTTACTTGTGTTATCCAATGTTAGCTTATGGTAACAGTTACATGAAATTAGTAAATGCTAGTTGGTCTCAGCAGAAGCTGTCGTTTGTCACAGTTAAGTGGTGTATGCCGGTTTTGGCACACGCTTCTATATGCTACCTGGTGTTTGCAGTTGTTAACTAATCGTATCCACTGTTAGTTGGTGTTAGCAGGTATTAGCAAGGGTTAACTGATCTCAGCCACTGTTTGCTGATGTTAGCAGGTGTTAGCAGAACACCTATTAGCCAATATTAACAGATATTAGCCAGTGTTAGCCTGTACTAGCAGCTCCACCAGATGTTATTGGGTATCAATTGATCTTATCCACAGCTAGCAGGTGTTGCCCAATATTAGCTGGTGTTAGCCACAGTTAGCTAGTGTTAGCCACTGTTGTTATGTATTAACAGATCTTTTACCATTTTAGCTAATATTAGCAGGTGTTAACAGGTGTAAAGTGATCTTAGACACAGTTACGTAGTTTTAGAAGTCTTATTTACTGTTAACGTGTGTTAAGAGGTGTTAACCAATGTGAGTGGTTGTCAGCAAGTGTCAGCTGGTGTTAACTTTAGATAAGTAATGTTAGCAGTTGTTACCTGGTGTTAGCCACTGCTAGTCGGGGTTAACTGTTGCTATCCGCTGTTAGCTGGTGTTAGCTGGTGTTATCCACTGTTGGCTTGTGTTAGCAGGTGGAAACTGATCTTATCCACTATCAGCTAATGTGAGCAGGGATTAACCGATGCTAGCAGGTGGTATGATGTGTGAACTAATGTTAATGAATATTAGCTGGTTTTGGCCACTGCTAGTAATTGTCAGCAGCTTTACCTGGTGTTAATGACAGTTAGCTGGTGTTAGCAGGTATTAGTAGGTGATAACTGATTTGATCCACTTTGTTGTGTTAACAGGTGTCAACTGGTGTTATCCACTGGTTTTAGCAACTGTTAGCTTTTGTTAACCACGATTGTTAGCCACTGTTTGCCAGTGTTGACAGTAGTTTGCAGGTGTTGCGGGATCGGAGGTTGGTTGAGTTCTGTATTTTATGAAATTGTTACCCATAAAAATGTTTCGTCACATCACTGCCCGAAACTTTTGCACAGTCTGAACCGGATGTCTAACCCAACAAACAGAAGTTCACTCTTACCGGTGGACATGAAGCGGGTTGTTGACATAAAAAGTGAGCCATGTTTGGTTCATTCAGGACACTGTGTAATCTAATCCCAGGGCTCTATAGGGAAGCAAAACCCTTGCTTTAATCCACTTTGGGCAGTGTGTGGTCAAAGTGGATTAAAGGAAAATAACACTGAAAGATCCTTTCAGATTTATCATCTTATCTGCTGCTTTGTATCTTTTATTTATGATTTTTCTGCTTTTCCTTGGGTTCTAGCTCCACATCTGTCCAGCGTTTTGCTGTGAAACACTTTGGTTTGCATTAACTCCGCTGTGTTCAGGACAAACAAAGTCACTGGTACCTTGTTTTCCAGTAAACAGAACCAGAAAATTATAGAAGACTGAACTGGACTTGACATCATCATAACAGCCCTCGTTCCAAAAGTCTGTTGTTACGCAGGTTTTCATTGTTAGATAAAGTTATCTGACAGATTTAGCGCTCTGTCTGGCATCATATCAACCCATCTCTGATCTGCTGTAGACCCGTTGGATCGTCTAGCCAATGTTTTTTTTCAAATTAAGACTCAATAATTAAACATAAGCATGACATATATGACACATACAGCTTTATGAGACGTTTGGCATCACTTTATGACACAAACTTTGCTCAAAATAATGTGGAATACATTCTGATATTTGTCTTCTGCCCCTTAATGGACACCAGAAAGCAGAAGATTAATTTTTTATTTTCCTTTTTATTAAAGGGATAAATAAAGACATCATATTCAAATAATGGGACTTAACGATGTTTTGATGAGTTAAGTCTTTGCGGGTTAAAACCGCAGCTTTCTGTGGCAACGATGCTCCATAGCAACGCTTTGAGGCAGCGGTGGTGGCTCGCCAATGCAATGAAGCACCAGGTGACATCATGTCCGAATGTGGCGAGGACATCAGGACATGTCTGCAGGACAGCAGTGAGACGGGCTGGCGTCATCAGCCGGGTCGGAACAAACCCATCTGCCCATGCTCACAAGCTGCCGTTGAGTTGTTATGTAAGAGTTTATTTTGAGGGGAGAACACAGCTTCCCCGGGGACGGAGGTCCCTGATGGCATAGATGGCGCGTGCGTGCGTGTGTTTGGACAGCACCGTCCGTCTGAACACACTCCTGGTGTGATGAAGCCGCCTCCCTCCATCTGACTGATGATGTCATCAGAAGGAGCCCCAGATCGACCTCATTACCTGTGGAACGGGCCGTTCTGTCACTCCAACGCCGGCACGCCGGTGGACAGTCGACGTCTCAGCTGACGGACAGGTGGGGGCAGCAGAGCGTCACGATGAGCTGCCCCCTCCCTCTGGGCTACGTCTGCGAGGGGGGGGTCGAGGATGTTTTGGGTTGAGAGCTGTCTCTCTGTTTGCACACACAGAGTTGTGCACGCCCGTGCACGCACACACACACACTGCAGGTCTCCGGCGGCCGGCGCTGTCACCAGACGCCCGGCGCTGTCATAACACAGAACACCACCGTAATTGTAGATTTCACAGCACTCGCCGTTCCTCAGCTCACCGTGAGACGCCAACAGGAAGTGACAGGCCAGGACACACACACACACACACACACACACACACACACACACACACACACACACACACTTACAGAAACACACACTCTAACACAAACACACACATTCACACACACTAGCGCTGGTCCTGTGTGAGTCTCCAACTCACTGCTCTGAGGTTGTTTATGCTCCAGGTTTCAGTTTTATTCATCTGGAGGCAGGAGAGCCCTGCAGAACCAGAACCAGTGCCAGGACCAGTGCCAGAAGCAGAACGAGCAACAGTACCAGAACCAGAACTGGAACCAAAATCAAAACTAGAACCAGTTCTACAATAAGAAGTAGAACCAAAACCAAAACCAGACTTCCCTCAAGGAACAGCAGTGTTGGTCGCATGTCCATCTGGTCGGTGGATGAGGCTGTAGGTCACCATGCACTGAAGAGGTTCAGGAGGGCAGTCTGGGGATTGGTGTGTTGGTGTGGTGGTCTGTTGGTTCACTGGTCAAGTGGCCTGGTGGTCCAATGGCCTGGTGGTCCGTTGGTTCGTTGGTCAAGTGGTCTGGGGGTCCAATGGTCTGGTTGTTCGCTGGTCCGTTGGTTGGCTGGTACGGTTATCCACTGATCTGGTGGTTCGTTGGTCTAGTGGTATTGTGGTCTGGTGGTTTGCTGGTCCGTTGGTTCGCTGGTCTAGTGGTTTGGTTGTCCAATGGTCTGGTGGTCCATTGGTTTGCTGGTCCAGTGGTATTGTGGTCCAGTGGTCTGGTGGTTTGCTGGTCCGGTGCTTAGATTGACGGAAAAGCTTCTTCTGAAGGAAAACTTTGGATCGTTGAAACATTTTGTGAATGATTTAAGAAGTTCAATAGAAGAAGGAGAAGTAGAGAAAGGAGGAAGAGGAGGAGGAGTAGGAGCTGCAGAATGTTTCAGGCGTTGCATGTGGTGGAAAACTGCATTTTCTGCAGATGAAGATGGACGGAAGCATCTGGAGCTTTCACGTCTCCAGCTTTCCTGAAATCAATCCTTTTTATTCAGAGAATCCAGGACTGAAACCTTTCATGGCTCTTAAGTTCAGGAGCGCCGCTTATTGATTGGCTGTCATAAGTTTGCCATAGTTTCATGATTTTTTAAAAAGATGCTCGACTCAGACAGGTGGGTGTGGTCCAGGTTCCAGTTTGAACTGGCAGATGACATGATGAAGACCCAGGTCTTGATCCCTCCTGCTTCTGCTGATCTCTAACAGTCACTGTTTGATGTTGTTTCCAGTCGTGGAGGATCCTGCTGTTCGGGGCGTTCAACCTGCTGTGTACCGGCTGTCTGCTGATGTGGTGCAGCTCCACCAACAGCATGGGTCAGTTCACACACACACACACACACACACACACACACACACACACACACACACACACACACACACACACACACACTGACATGCAGATGGAGACATGCAAACTGACACAGAGACATACTCAAACTGACAGTAACACACACACATGCACAGTTTGAGAGTCGGATGTTAACATGCTCAGATACCTGTCCACACACACAAAGCACACACTGACAGCTACACGCACACTCTGTGTATGTGTGCATGTTATGTTACCATAGTGAGGACCACCATATGCTTCCAACCTTCAAAGTCAGGACATTTTATAACGTGAGGACATTTTATAAAGTCAGGACATTTTATAAAGTCAGGACATTTTATAAAGTCAGGACATTTTATAAAGTCAGGACATTTTATAAAGTCAGGACATTTTATAACGTGAGGACATTTTATAACGTGAGGACATTTTATAACGTGAGGACATTTTATAAAGTCAGGACATTTTATAACGTGAGGACATTTTATAACGTGAGGACATTTTATAACGTGAGGACATTTTATAAAGTCAGGACATTTTATAAAGTCAGGACATTTTATAACGTGAGGACATTTTATAAAGTCAGGACATTTTATAAAGTCAGGACATTTTATAAAGTCAGGAAATTTTATAACGTGAGGACATTTTATAACGTGAGGACATTTTATAACGTGAGGACATTTTATAACGTGAGGACATTTTATAAAGTCAGGACATTTTATAAAGTCAGGACATTTTATAAAGTCAGGACATTTTATAAAGTCAGGACATTTTATAAAGTCAGGACATTTTATAACGTGAGGACATTTTATAAAGTCAGGACATTTTATAACGTGAGGACATTTTATAAAGTCAGGACATTTTATAAAGTCAGGACATTTTATAAAGTCAGGACATTTTATAAAGTCAGGACATTTTATAACGTGAGGACATTTTATAAAGTCAGGACATTTTATAACGTGAGGACATTTTATAAAGTCAGGACATTTTATAAAGTCAGGACATTTTATAAAGTCAGGACATTTTATAACGTGAGGACATTTTATAAAGTCAGGACATTTTATAACGTGAGGACATTTTATAAAGTCAGGACATTTTATAACGTGAGGACATTTTATAACGTGAGGACATTTTATAACGTGAGGACATTTTATAAAGTCAGGACATTTTGGCACTTGGATTGTTTTTCTGTAATGACCTTTAGGTTTATACAGAAATGTGGTAAAATGAGAGAAAAAGTCAGCAGCTACATCTGAAATTTACATTGTTCATATGTACAAATGAAAAAAGAATAGAGATATTGATGTGTTTGATGTCAAAATGAACCAAGGATCTACTTAAACATTTGCAGGTGGACTGGTAAGTGTCTGAACCAATAACATTTGTGTCTATATTATCACCAGAATGTTGACAATCCCAGATACGAGCAAGCTGTGTGTGTGTGTTAAGAATATAAGACAAAAGTAGTTCATGGCAGTCCAAGATGATTTCCAGCTCTGAATAATTTGAGTTTATAATCTGGTCTTTAGATGTGAGATGGAACTTCTTCTCATCAATGTAGTTACAGTCCTCATCTCAACCTTACACAGGAATCTGTGTAAGGTTGAGATTGCTGCTTTGTGTGTGTGTTTGTGTGTGTGTGTGTGTGCGGTTTTGCATGTGGATGGGTGGGTTTGGGGGTGGGGGTCACTTCAGTAAAGATGTGGTGCTTTAAAGGGCATGTTGTAGAAACATAGTCCTTCACAGCGTCTGTTTTCCCCTCTGGTCATACAATACAGAGAACACATCTGTCACATTGACAGACGACCCCCCCCCCCCCCCCTCCCCGTCAGCCACTGGATGGTTTAAAGATGGCAGAAAGATCATAGCTGGGGCATAACCGTGGTCTTCCTGGTGGTTCTGAACCAGCAGGGGCCTTGTGGTTCCCAGCACTCCAGCCTGCTGAAACCTTATTGTTTTTGCTTAGTTATTTCTTCTTTTTAGCAGCTAAACTGTACGCGTATGCATGATGACATTTACAGGACTTGTACAAAATGGCGTCATTATGTATTGGCATCTATTATGACAACTGAAAGGTGCCAGGTCAGTCTGGATACATTCCCAGATTCCTTGGATTTTTGCTCATCTTTTATCTGCTTTATTTTTATGGGTCTGCAGCAGAATTTGTAAAAACTTATTTCTCTTCGCTTCTCTGAGGGCATTAACCCGATCAGTGGGAAATGTTGGCTCCTCAAACTGCAGTCCAAGCTGAAACAAAGGACTAGAACGGACTCTGCAATTTCAACTCTGTTGCTAAGTTATGCATATCAAAGCAAAATGTAAAAACTTTTTAAATGATAAATGGTCTATATATACCTCTAAACAATTTGAAAACATTTAAAATCTAGGGGGTGTGACAGCAGAGTAGTTTATACGACAAAAAATGCTTGACGGCTTTCTGCACATATTGTTCAAATCCTCCTGAGACGACATGTAGGAGATAATGAGTGGTGATAATTTGAGAAGATATATCCCTTGCATCAAACCAAGTATCCGCTTCCTTTCAACTTGCAGGAACCGAAGTTATGCAGTCTACTAACTATGCAAATGATCTCAACATGTAACTTTTTTACCAGGTATTTCAGTTGCCATCAAACTTGCCAAAGCCATTCTGTGGATGGCATAGTAGCATGTTGGATTTTTTACATTTGCTCCTATAATGGCTAATTTATTTCAGCATAATGTCAGTTTGAGGACGGGCTGGCAATATAAATCTTTTGGACAATAGAAAATGTCTATTGTTTCATATGAGGCTCTATTGTTTACACCACAATAAGATACGCTTTACGGCATGCATGCTGCAAGAAAGAAACAAACGTGGAGAAAGACGGTAGCAGATGCTAGTTTGAGGTGCATCCAAAAAACTGATGAAACTCTAAACACGTTCTTGATCATCTGAATATTTTCATGAATTTTACCCAAACAGAAGGCGTGAAATGGATAATATTATAAATTTAACATATTTTACATTCCTAACGTGGGCTTACCTGCAATTGATGCACTGGCTTGAAGTCGCTGTTTTTTTCATATTCTCTTGTTTCTGCCCTGAATCGTGATGTCTGAAGGCCATGGCGTACTTAGGCCTTCGTCTCAAGCCAGCGTTAATGCTCGTTTTGTTTTGTTTATATTTTATATATTAAGATATAAACTTACCTAACCTCCTGTGGGAGGACACCCCAGGGACACGAAGGAGGCATTATATCTCTCAGTTGGACGAGGAACACCTTGGAATCCCCCCCCAACCCTGCAGAGAATGTGGCTGGGGAGAGGGAAGGCTGGGCTTTCCTGCTTAGGCTGCTGCCCCAGCGACCCGACCCCGGATAAGTGGAATAAAATAGATGGATAGACATAACCCTGGATATGGTACACTGATTGTGCCTTAGCTGGCTGATTTTTGGGCCGCCCCAAAGAAAATCATTCTGGGGCCCTACAAAGAGTGCGTTATGGGCGTGTTAGAAGCTGCGGTCCTGAGTAAGATGGTGCATTTATGTGTAATCAGGTCAATGTTGGTTCTTTGCTGCATGCCGACATGCAGGGAGATGGTGCGTTTACATGTCATCAAGTGAACGTAGGCGCTTTGCAGCATGCTGATGTGCAGTAAGATAGTTTCTGTATGTTCAGATGAATGTGAGCGCCTTGTCACACCCGAATGTACAGTGAGATGGTGCGTTTACATGTCATCAGGTGAATGCAGGAAGTTTCCTGCATCCAGACGTGCAGTGAGATGATGTGTTTATGGAACCGGAGATCCTCAGAGGGATTCCATGGCACAGATCCGGAGCAGGCAACCTGATCTCTGGCTGCAGGAGAACGCTCTGTATCGTACTGGGAGTGGGGGTGGTGTTGGGTATCATGCAGACAGGAAGTGGTATTGAACGACTGGGACAAGGCGACACCCCCGTCGATACTCGGCCATGATGAGAACACAGACGGGAGTCCGGTCTCAGTCCTGCTAGACTGTCCTCGTGTTGGACTCGTCTCCTCTCCCAGGAGGACCGGAAGTTTTCCTGAAGCAGCGCCTCTGAAATGAACTTTATTGATGTTGTGATAGTCCATCAGTGTTCTGTAAGGGACTGTTTAGGAACCAGTTTAGGATCCAGTCTTCTTTGTAATGTCCCAGATTGTTCCAGTTTCAGTAAAAGTGACACAATTCCAATCTTTCCTAACGGAGACCTGATCCTGTGGTAGCGGGACCCCCTACACTTGGTCTGGATTAAACTGGCTTGGGTGGGAAACATCCTGATGAGTGTTGTGTTGGGAATTCAGGGTAAACTGAGTTTATTCTGATCAACATGATTGACACATTGTATATAATCAATTCTTTGTGTAAACGTGACTTTGCAGCAGAAAGCCTTCATGCCTGAAAGATTCAATTCCAGTCATTTCTAATGATTTGTTGCCAGTTTAAACATATTAGTAACATGTAGTTTATGCATGGGTTGCACGTCTGTCCTCATATTGGATGCTTGTTTCCAGGAACGTGCACGGGAGGTGCCGAACGTGCACGCTGCCTTTATTTTAAATGAAGCAGAAGACACACAGAAATAAAAACACACACATGCACAGCGTCCCCACTGACCTCCCTCTGCAAGTCTAATACCATGTTCCAGAGTGGTGACGCAGACAGAGGTACAGACTGTTCCGTCTGCAGAGGGAACACGGGAACACCACCACGCTGCCTCTCTGGACGCATCACGGCTTAGCGGGCGGCGTGGAGGCGTGTAGACTGCTCGGCAGGATAATCAGAGCACTGCTGATCCTCTAACCAACGGCATGGCTTGGTTCTCCTCCGCTGACCTGCGATCCACTGTTTTCTAAGAAGGATTTATGCATGTAAACATGTTTCTGAGAACATGTAAACAAGCCACGTTTGCTGGTGTTGGCATGAACAGAAATCAGCTGATCGATCTGCAACAGATTAATCTGTGATGATCGATGGATGCTGGATGATCATCTGATGCTGTGCTTCAGGTTTCCTCTCAAAGTCTGACATATTTATATATATGTATATGTATGTATGTATAATATAAATAATTTTTTACGAGGTAAAAAGTATTATTAAATTAGAATTGCTAATTATGATTTGATAGTGAATGTGGTCCAGGTGTGGAAGATAGATTAGGATCGTGGTCCAGGTGTGGAAGATAGATTAGGATCGTGGTCCAGGTGTGGAAGATAGATTAGGATCGTGGTCCAGGTGTGGAAGATAGATTAGGATTGTGGTCCAGGTGTGGAAGATAGATTAGGATCGTGGTCCAGGTGTGGAAGATAGATTAGGATTGTGGTCCAGGTGTGGAAGATAGATTAGGATTGTGGTCCAGGTGTGGAAGATAGATTAGGATTGTGGTCCAGGTGTGGAAGATAGATTAGGATCGTGGTCCAGGTGTGGAAGATAGATTAGGATTGTGGTCCAGGTGTGGAAGATAGATTAGGATCGTGGTCCAGGTGTGGAAGATAGATTAGGATTGTGGTCCAGGTGTGGAAGATAGATTAGGATCGTGGTCCAGGTGTGGAAGATAGATTAGGATTGTGGTCCAGGTGTGGAAGATAGATTAGGATCGTGGTCCAGGTGTGGAAGATAGATTAGGATCGTGGTCCAGGTGTGGAAGATAGATTAGGATCGTGGTCCAGGTGTGGAAGATAGATTAGGATTGTGGTCCAGGTGTGGAAGATAGATTAGGATTGTGGTCCAGGTGTGGAAGATAGATTAGGATTGTGGTCCAGGTGTGGAAGATAGATTAGGATCGTGGTCCAGGTGTGGAACACTGACAGCATGTCTCTGAAACTCAAACTGTAACTTTGACTTTCAGAACTGAAACATAATGTTTTGTATAGAGCATGTGAGGCTTTCACTGTGGATACATTTCTAACAAATAATAAATGTAATGAAAAATGCAATGTCTTTGACCATTACCAGTTTAGATATTTCTGCATTGTAAATACATTTGTTCTAATGTTAAAACCAAGTACAATACGAGCTGCTCTGCTCAATCATGTCTGCTAAGGAGTTAGACCAGTAGACAAGATTTGACAAGATTAAAGCTTGTATTAATAACCTGATTAATATTTGTGATAAATGAGGCTTGCATCATCTGACGACAGAGATGCCACTTCCCATTTTTATTAACAAGTTTATTTATGTGTGATTTCCATGAAAGTTTGTCATCTGCGACGACTCCCAGCAGCTTGGTCTCTTGCACTTTGATTAATTCCTCGTCCAATTTCAGCTTTAACTGTGTCTTTTTGCTGAGACTGTGATGGGAACCAATGACCATACAGTTGGTTTTAGATGCATTCGAAACTAGTTTGTTGCGTTTTACCCAGTTTACAACTGCTTTTAAATCTTCTTTAAAAACTGAATTGAACTCATCGATGCTCAGTGCAGATGTGTACAAGGTTGAATCTTCAGCATACATTCCTATATTTATATTTCTCAAACAAGCGGCAGGTCATTAGTAGAAAATGGTAAACTGTAAAGGTCCCAAGCGACTCCCCTGTGGTACTCCGCAAGACACGGAAATATGACCTGTTCCATAATCTTACTTATTAGAGGTAGGAGGCTAATTGGACGGCTTTTTGCTCCTGAAAATGTCAATTTCTTGTTTTTCGATAATGGAATTATCTTTTTACGTTTCCACTGTGGTGGACACTGACAGCTGGAAAAATACATATTTATAATATTACAGATAGGTGATTAAACTTCCTCTACGGCCATTTTTAGTACCTTACCATCAAGATGATCAATGCCTGGAGGTTTATTTTTACTAGTTTAATTTAATATATTTTCTACTGTCTCTATACTCACGTTTTCAATGAAAAAGAACATTGTTTACTTTTATTAAAAGGTTAGATATGTTATTAATATCCATAGGGGGTATATTATCATTCAGTTTATAAACTTCATGTATGAAATATTTATTTAGATGGCATGCAATGTCTGATGGTCGAGTGAGGACACTGCCGTCCACTTCCAGAAATGATGGTATTTTATAAGATTTTCTTCCCATCAGCCAATTTATTGTTTTCCTTTTTTTGCTATCATTGTTAACATCACTATTCCTGTTTTCATATTTTTCTTTTTTAGTCGGTTTAATTTAGTAGCAGAATTTCTTAGTTTATGATGTATAATCCCGTCTAATTCATATCCTGTTAGTATTGCAGTTTTCTTTGCTTCATGTGCTCTTTGCTTTCTGGATCTAACCAGGGAGTACCGGTGCCTCTGACTGTTCATATCCTGAGAGGGGCACATTTGTCAACTACAAAGCTACGATCAAGCTACTTTCTTTAAGGTTTCATTCCAAGTTAGGCTTTTAATCTCCTCTATAAAGCATTCAGTATTAAACATTTTGTATCACCTTTTGAATATTATTTTGGGTTTAGCTTTAGGAACTTTTGCTTTCCTTACTACAGCCATAATGTTGTGATCACTATAACCAACAGGCACTGAAAAAATTGTGAGACATTGTTTCAGAACATTTCTGAAAATATGGTCAATAAATGTTGAGCTCTTGGTGCCATTACGTGTAAGACAAATTCTAGTAGCTGTATTTGTTTGCTGGCGAAGACCAGCTGGCGAAGATTGTAGTCCAGGTACGGACAGTGGTGAGGACTGTGTTGCAATTTTTCTAGCGATTAGTGCACATCTTCAAAGAGAAGCTCTAGATATCTGGAAACACTTGATCACAAACGGACCAATCACAACAGAGTACTTTTGAATAACTGCGCAGCGCAGCAGGGGTGCATGATGGGTCCTTGAGGACACGTTCACATCAGCTTTTTTTATCCAAATCCGAGTCTGTTTGCTCTAAAAGTCGCTTCGTTTGGGGAAATGTGAACGCGGCAAACAAATTCTGATTCGGACCAAAGAAGGGGAATCGGTCCGCCTACAAATGCAGGTCTCGCCCCATTTCAAGCCGACCAAATGCAGGAAGCGGACTACAAAAAAAGGTAATTTTCTGCATGTGGCGTAGCATTGCATTGTGGGTAAATCCATAGCGATGACGTTAAGGGTCCTCTGCCTCGTCTGGTGTTCATACTGCGTCCATTGTTGCAGTGGATTTCTGCAGTATACTTGCATAAGACACAATAAAAACCCAAAACAGCCATAGTTTGGTCTCCATGTTTAACTGGCAGGTGGAGGAAACAGAGTTTTCTTCTTCACGCCGGTCTGGTCCTCTCTTCTGCTAAATACTAGTGCAGCGCCACCTCTGGTGGGAATGGGGAGATATTATTCTAATGGTTTGGCTGGTTTCACCAAAATGCAGCATGAACACGGTCCGCATGGATACACCCCCCTACAGCTGGACCCCTCATACATAATCTGACGATTTCCCCTTTTCAGTGAAGCATGAGCTATGTATACGTCATGCTCTATACACACACACACACACACACACACACACACACACATATTCAGACGCCCCCGTTAACCTCCCCTCACAGATGTAATACCCGCTGCAGAGAAGCTGCAGATGCGCACATTGTACCACAACACACTCTGCCCCCATTAGCTTATGACTGTGGGCTTAACGGACACGTCTGTACGTACACCAACACACACACACACACACACACACACACACACACACACTGCTGCGAAGTGCATGTACATTTTACTGGCCGATGCAGTAAAACCAAGGACTTGAAACTAGATAGAAATATCCAGCTGTTGCTCGTCCACAATCTGATCCTCCAGTAATGTTCAGAACAACTCATCACCAGTCAGGGTACCTACATCCATGTCAGATATGTCCGCTTCTGTCAAGTTTAGACCAGTTTTAATGGCTTGACTGGTTTTACTGGTTCTGACCTCCATTTGGCCAGGTATGAACAGAGAGGCTATCAGTCGTATGGATAAAAGCTAGGAGAATGGTCATGTTACTGGACGTCCAACCAGAGTCTGACACAGTTATAGGATCAGACATCAGCATTATTTAACTGTAAGAACCAGTTCGCTGTGTAGACATCGGCTCTTTCTGTGTTTGTGTGTGTTCTCTCCATGTACAAGTGGTTCTGTCCGTATACATGTTGGTCTTCACATGTATGAGTGTGTTTTCTCTGTGTATGAGTGTGTCATCTCCATGTATGTGTGGGTTCTCTCTGTTTGCATGTGGTTCTCTTCGTGTATCCGTGGTTTCTCCTCAGGTTCTCCAGCAGCCTGCCTCTCTGTATAGTATATAGCTTTATGTCCTTGGCTTTTCTGACTTTCTACCAAAAAGCTGAAAAGAAAAACCTGCTTTTCGAATAAATATGTGGGAACACGAACACAGAGATTCTCAAACAGCTGATGTGTTTAGATGCTAGAAGCTGATCTGGTTTTTCACTGCAAAATTTGACACCAGAGGACTGGCCTGACTGTACACGTATACATGCACATACACACACAGTCGGTTCTGTAGAATCATCATCAGATTAAGTGTCAGCAACGCTGCAAACAATGCTGATACACACACACACACACAATCACACACACACAGTTGCAGCATGTCAGGCACATTTCACTACCAACCTGATCAGAGGACAGTCTAAAGAAAACTTGTTCATCAAGCTCAAAGTTGCTGGACTTCTGATTCTTTATTCCCATCAACAAAATCTGCTGGAAACCATCAATAAAATGGCTGAAAAAACTTTTTATTGATTTATATTCAATATTCGGTCTGATCAACATGCTACGTTCAGCAATCTGACCCAAAGCCGCAACTTTATCCATTAATGTATGTGTAGATGTTCTGTGCTTGAAGTCTGGTCATTAACCAGTAGTTTACTTACTGACTAGTATTATGCTCCAAGTCCAACATTTTAACCCAGACAACGGATACTAAGAGTAAACCAAAGACAAACTATGACGACTGTTGCCAGTTATCCACTTATCCAAAACAACATTAACTTTAATGATGCTGAGCTGTTAAAAGGGTATTTCCTCAATCATGTGGTATCATGACCACCGTGGTAGAACTGCTCCGGGATGCATTAACTTCACTGCCCAAAATAAATAGCCCACAAAAACTGGAGATCAGAGTTGTTTGGATCCAGCAATAAAACGCCTGCAGCATCTCTGTCATGAATTTACAGACAGAGACTTAAAACAAGCAAAGACCTAAGACAGCCAATCGCATTGTCAGGAAACATGACATCATCCATAGCAACGGGGTCAACCCTTCTCTTAAGAGTTCTCTCAGTTCCTTCGTAAAAGTTCATTTCAGCAACTTTGGTCAAAGTTTTTAAGAGGGAGCTCTTAGATTAAAAACTTTTATTGGTGTTTAGGAATCCTCCAAGTGGTGCAAATAGGATTCTTTGTGAATATGGCCCCTGAACCGTGTTTTTCTCTTCAGACTTGAAAATATCCAATTAGTGTTAGCAGGTGTACACGTCAGTTTTGTTATGAGTCTAAACGTCACAGGGTGGTGATGAACGTAAACGTCACAGCATGGTGATGAACGTAAACGTCACAGTGTCACGATGAATGTAAATGTCACAGCGTCACGATGAACGTAAACGTCACAGCGTCACGATGAACGTAAATGTTACAGCGTCACGATGAACGTAAACGTCACAGCCTCACGATGAACGTAAATGTTACAGCGTCACGATGAACGTAAACGTCACAGCGTCACGATGAACGTAAACGTCACAGCATGGTGATGAACGTAAACGTCACAGCGTCACGATGAACGTAAATGTAACAGCGTCACGATGAACGTAAACGTCACAGCTTCACGATGAACGTAAATGTCACAGCGTCACGATGAACGTAAATGTTACAGCGTCATGATGAACGTAAATGTTACAGCGTCACGATGAACGTAAACGTCACAGCGTCACGATGAACGTAAATGTTACAGCGTCACGATGAACGTAAACGTCACAGCCTCACGATGAACGTAAATGTTACAGCGTCACGATGAACGTAAACGTCACAGCGTCACGATGAACGTAAACGTCACAGCATGGTGATGAACGTAAACGTCACAGCGTCACGATGAACGTAAACGTTACAGCATCACGATGAACGTAAACGTCACAGCGTGGTGAGGAACGTAAACGTCACAGCGTCACGATGAACGTAAATGTTACAGCGTCACGATGAACGTAAACGTCACAGCGTCACGATGAACGTAAACGTCACAGCATGGTGATGAACGTAAACGTCACAGCGTCACGATGAACGTAAATGTAACAGCGTCACGATGAACGTAAACGTCACAGCTTCACGATGAACGTAAATGTCACAGCGTGGTGATGAACGTAAATGTTACAGCGTCACGATGAACGTAAATGTTGCAGCGTCACGATGAACGTAAACGTCACAGCTTCATGATGAACGTAAATGTTACAGCGTCACGATGAACGTAAACGTCACAGCGTCACGATGAACGTAAACGTCACAGCGTCACGATGAACGTAAACGTCACAGCGTGGTGAGGAACGTAAACGTCACAGCGTCACGATGAACGTAAACGTTACAGCATCACGATGAACGTAAACGTCACAGCGTGGTGATGAACGTAAACGTCACAGCGTGGTGATGAACGTAAACGTCACGATGAACGTAAACGTCACAGCGTGGTGATGAACGTAAACGTCACAGCGTGGTGATGAACGTAAACGTCACAGCGTGGTGATGAACGTAAACGTCACAGCGTGGTGATGAACGTAAACGTCACAGCGTGGTGAGGAACGTAAACGTCACAGCGTGGTGATGAACGTAAACGTCACAGCGTGGTGAGGAACGTAAACGTCACAGCGTGGTGATGAACGTAAACGTCACAGCGTGGTGATGAATGTAAACGTCACAGCGTGGTGATGAACATAAGCTTCACGGCTTCCAGATGAATGTAAATGTCACGGCATCGTGATGAATGTAAACATCACAGCGTCACGATAAACGTAAGCGTCACGGCGTCGTGATAAACGTAAACGTCACAGCGTGGTGAGGAACGTAAACGTCACAGGATTCTGCCACACACTCTGCACTACGCTTTCTGCCCTTTTCAGTGTGAAATGGTCCCACACTTGCGACTTTTTCGGTCTTTTCCTCCCCTCTTCTTCATTCTCTGCCATTAGAGACCAAAGCAACGAGAATCTTCAGACAGAAAGCAAACCGTTCGCCGCTGCTGGTGGAAATGTCATCAGTCCGGCTGAAACAGTCAGACTGTACAGACACACTGTAGGCCACAGCTTCTGCTTTTATAGATTTTATACATGTTTAGATGTTTATATGTTTACTGAAACAGTGATGTTGTCCCTCCAAACAGCGCAGTGGTCTGAGAGTGCCGCCATGATGCAGAAATTAAAATATATCACCACGTGATGTTACTTAAACGACGCCTCGAGGCAGATAATTTGCCTCGATCATTTTTTGTACTCGGGTTACCCGAGTAATTGTCGCAGCCCTAGTCACGATGAACATGGATGTAAACGTCACGATTAACGTAAACATCATGATGAACATGAATGTAAATGTCATGATGAACGGAAACATCACATGAACGCAAACGTCACATGAACATGAATGTAAACGTCACAATTAACGAAAACGTCACAATGAACATAAACGTCACAATGAACATGAATGTAAACGTCACGATTAACGTAAACGTCACGATTAACGTAAACGTCACAATGAACATGAATGTAAACGTCACGATTAACGTAAACGTCACGATTAACGTAAACGTCACAATGAACATGAATGTAAACGTCACGATTAACGTAAACGTCACGATTAACGTAAACGTCACAATGAACATGAATGTAAACGTCACAATTAACGTAAACGTCACGATTAACGTAAACGTCACAATGAACATGAATGTAAACGTCACAATTAACGTAAATGTCACGATTAACGTAAACATCACGATGAACGTAAACATCATGATGAACATGAATGTAAATGTCATGATGAACGGAAACATCACATGAACGCAAACGTCACATGAACATGAATGTAAACGTCACAATTAACGAAAACGTCACAATGAACATAAACGTCACAATGAACATGAATGTAAACGTCACGATTAACGTAAACGTCACAATGAACATGAATGTAAACGTCACGATTAACGTAAACGTCACGATTAACGTAAACGTCACAATGAACATGAATGTAAACGTCACGATTAACGTAAACGTCACGATTAACGTAAACGTCACAATGAACGTAAACGTCACAATGAACATGAATGTAAACGTCACATTTAACGTAAACGTCACGATTAACGTAAACGTCACGATTAACGGAAACGTCACGATTAACGGAAACGTCACGATTAACGGAAACGTCACAATGAACATGAATGTAAACGTCACGATTAACGGAAACGTCATGATTAACGTAGACGTCACGATTAACGGAAACGTCACGATTAACAGAAACGTCACGATTAACATAGACGTCACGATTAACGTAAACGTCACGATTAACGTAAACGTCACGATTAACGTAAACGTCACGATTAACATAAATGTCACGATGAACGTAAACATCATGATGAACTTCGTCAAGATGAACGGTAACCTAACGTGTTTTCGTCTGCTTCATGTTTTATTCTTAATGTTTTAAATGAAGTGAGAAACAAAGTTAGGTCTCTTCCCCAGTCCAATAAACACCTCGTCTTCTTCACCCTTTTCATCCTATCTTCCTCTTTTTCCTACTCTTACTCTTCCTCCTCCTCTGTCTCCTCTTCGTCGTCGTCTTCTTCCTCTATCCTCCTCCTCCTACCTCCTCGGCGTGTCGTCCTCTGTGTGTATTGCTGCTTTGTTTGTGTGCATATCCATTAGTTTGTTTGTTTGTCATGCAGAGATGGTTGAGGGCACGCGTGTGATCAGAGCCGTGTGTGTGTGTGTGTGTGTGTGTGTGTGTGTGTGTGTGTGTGTGTGTGTGTGTGTGTGTGTGTGTTGTCCCCGGGCTCTCAGTGTTCCTGTGTGTCAGAACACAGCTGGTGAAGCATCCCATCATCCCACGGGGCTTTTCGTACAACACACACACACACATGCTGTACAAGTGTGTCATCAGTTCCTCTTCCTCCCTGAACGGCCACCACATCTGTTTCAGTACGGCAGGATCTCCTACCGATGAGGAAGATGATGATGATGATGAGGAAATGATGATGATGAGCTCCGTTAAAGGAACACTATCACCAAACTGTTTGTTTTGTCTGCTGAAGGCATGAAGGAAACACATCTCCCAGACACTTGTTCCATCTCTGCTCTGACTCGTTCAGGGTTGAGAAACCCAAATAAAGAAAACATGGGAAACTGTCTGTAAATAGAGTTTCACCGAATACCAGACGGGGGTTGAAACTCTGTTTAGTGCCTAAAAACAAAACCTGAATGAGGAAAACAAACCTGAAGAACTGAATTCTGTCAGGTCAAACCGAATCCTAAGCTGCTGCTCAGGAGAAAGTGGGCGGGACTTTAGTTTGATGGACACGACATGCGGCCAGTCACGCTGGGAAGACTTGGTACATACCATCCTGAGAAGGAAGGGTTACTATGAAGCCGTCGTCATAGCAACATTGACATCAGATTCAGGAGAAGCATTAGTCCTACCAACGCTAACATTAGTTTCAGATGATGCCGTTGTCATAGCAACGTTAACGCTCATATTTAGGAAACATAGACATGTAGGCTTTTGTTTTTTCTACTATTTGTTTATTTTACTGATTTTAATTCGTAAATCACTTTGATCATAAATACACTTGGCTAATATGACATTGTAAGGACATGTCAAACATAATTCCATGGAAATATAACATGTTCTTCCTGGCGCTGCCGGTGACATCATGGCTGCCTGTATCATATTCAGTGGCTTCTTTCAAACATGTCAAGAAATAAAACAAAAACAATAAGAAACAGCTGGACAGTCAAACACATGAAAACATAATCAGCGGACGGTAGCTGCATCAAGGTTCCTTTAACCGCCACAGAACGTCGTATTATAGATGACTTAGTATTGATTATGGGGGTAGGGGGGTATCAATTCTCTGCCAGCTGCTCCTTCAATCCCGCAAGCAGACGAGGGAATCGGTTTCAGCTCAGAGACAAACTTCGGTCCGGTTTCATATCGACTGCAACTGTTTGTCATATCACAGGACAACATGATGAGGATATATTTTGGGAGGGGTTGGGGTGGCGGGCGGACAGGAAGTCTGCGTTTCACTGCTTATTCATGTTTCTTCCATAAAACACCAACAAAGATTTAAACACTTGTTTTATCAAAAGTGCCATCAACCACCTCTTCCTCTCTCCTCCTCATTCTCTGTCCATGTCCTATCTTTACCTACTCCTCCTCTTCCTCGTCCTTGGGGGATCTTCCTCACCGCAGCAGTTGAGGCGTTCGATAGAAGCTTTTAGTTTACATCTGCAGCACACATTCGCTGAGCCGACACCCCGCCAGAGGTCTCAGTTTACTGTTTACCGGAACCAGTGGCAGTAAGTTTCTGTTTGCTGTGGTTAGCACTTCCACCTCATGATGCTATGTGTGTCTGTGTGTGTGCTTCACTTAATTTATTTACTTCTTAGAAAGGACATAGATCCTATTTATGCGTCATACATGTGAAATGTCCACCGCAGCATATCAACACAAAACAGCAGGTCAATAACAACATAAACAAGAAAAAGAAATAATACATCATTTAAAATTAAACACTAGAGTAAAGAGAGAAGCATCGTAAAGTTCTGAATTCAGTTGTTAATAATTACTCATTAAAATTACTTTAATGTGCAATATTCTAATTATTGTACTTCTCTGTATGTTATACATTCTCTACTTCACATTTAGTATCAGATGTTAGTACCAGCTAACATCATTGTTAGCATCAGATAATATCACAGTTAGCCATAAGCTAACAGCAAAAATCACAGTTAGCAGCAGATAACATCACAGTTAGCCATAAGCTAACAGCAAACATCACAGTTAGCAGCAGATAATATCACAGTTAGCCATAAGCTAACAGCAAACATCACAGTTAGCAGCAGATAATATCACAGTTAGCCATAAGCTAACAGCAAACATCACAGTTAGCAGCAGATAACATCACAGTTAGCCATAAGCTAACAGCAAACATCACAGTTAGCAGCAGATAACATCACAGTTAGCCATAAGCTAACAGCAAACATCACAGTTAGCAGCAGATAACATCACAGTTAGCCATAAGCTAACAGCAAACATTACAGTTAGCAGCAGATAATATCACAGTTAGCCATAAGCTAACAGCAAACATCACAGTTAGCAGCACATGACATCAGTTAGCCATAAGCTAACAGCAAACATCACAGTTAGCAGCAGATGACATCAGTTAGCCATAAGCTAACAGCAAACATCACAGTTAGCAGCACATGACATCAGTTAGCCATAAGCTAACAGCAAACATCACAGTTAGCAGCAGATGACATCAGTTAGCCATAAGCTAACAGCAAACATCACAGTTAGCAGCAGATGACATCAGTTAGCCATAAGCTAACAGCAAACATTATGGTTACCTGTCAAAAATGTGTGATTTTCTGATGATCTGATTTTCTAAACAGTTCCATGGTTTTCATGAAAGAGTTGAGAGTAGAACAAAATGACAGCCCATTACAACCGTGATCCATCTGGGTGCTTCCAAGTCCAGAGAAACTGACATCTTATGCATCTGTTTATTTTTTTTATAAGGTATGTAGTTCTGGTTCTGGTTCTTTCCTGGTTCTGGGTTCTGTTCTGCAGTCTGTTCTCGGTTCTGTTATGCAGTCTGTTCTGGTTCTGGTTTTTTCCTGGTTCTGGGTTCTGTTGTGCAGTCTGTTCTGCAGTCTGATCTTGTTCTGCAGTCTGTTCTGGTTCTGGTTTTTTCCTGGTTCTGGGTTCTGTTGTGCAGTCTGTTCTGCAGTCTGATCTTGTTCTGCAGTCTGTTCTGGTCCTGGTTCTTTCCTGGTTCTGGGTTCTGTTCTGCAGTCTGATCTGGTTCTGCAGTCTGTTCTGGTTCTGGTTCTTTCCTGGTTCTGGGTTCTGTTCTGCAGTCTGATCTGGTTCTGTTCTGGTTCTGGTTCTGCAGTCTGTTCTGGTTCTGGTTCTGACCCACATCCTCATTCTGTGCTTCCTCTTCAGTGAACTTTGAGTGTTTTGGCTGCTTTTGTTCAGACAAAATTATTCGTCCTGCGACTCAGCTTTGTCGTCCTTCCATCCATACGTCTTTCCTTCCTTCCCTCCACATATCCATTTAACCAGACCTCGACCTATCGGGTAAAGGTACGTTGACGCCTTCCTTGAATTCTCAGGCAGAACCCTGAAGTTGATCCTGAACTAAACTCAAACTCCTTCCTTAATAGTTGGACTGGTTGAGATCCCAACAAACGTAACATGGCTGAGATGTTCTTCAGCCTTTCCAGTTTCACCGCTAATAACACGAAAATGTAAATAGCCGTCTCGTCCTTCCTGTCCTCCTCTGGGTGTGTATTTGTTTCTGTGGCGTCCATCGTGACGTCCTCTGGGTGTGTGTTGGTTACCGTGGCGTAGGGCTGGGTGATTAATCGGATTTTCATCTAAATTACGATCTGGGTTTCCAACGATGATAAAAATAAAAGGGTGTGATTATTTTCCTCTCTGCAGTTTCCTCTCCTGCTGTCTCCAGCTGCTAATCGAGCGTCTCTGGCGTTGCAGCGCTGTGCTGTAAACTCCTCCCACAGCCGCTTTGCTTTCATTCAGACACTGTTGCCAACTTTGAGACTTTCTCACTAACTTTTTTTGTTAAAAGCAACAAATCTAGCAGCTTTTACTGGAGTTATTAGAGACTTTTCTGGTGTTTTGGTGACTGACTTGAAGGCACATATTGTTCTGCAGTTACTGTAAGGAAGGAGCAGCGGGAGCCTCTCCCGTCCTAAAGCACTCCCAGGCGGCCAGTCTCAGTCGGCTCCGGCTGCAGGTCAATGTAGAATAACTGCAGTAGGTTGTGGAAGTTCACCTAAACATAGTTTATACCATTGTCAGTGACAACTGGCTGCATTATTTTCCTATACATAGTTCGGCCAGTTAAACACTGTAATATCCCTCCGTTATGGAGCGTTACCATAGCAACGCGTTAACCAGCTGGTTCAGATCAGCCGTCTTTTAACAGGTGAATGAGAGAAACGCGCTGCAGCCTGACAGCGGTTGTTTGGTATAAAACGTACATCCAGGCCAACGTAAAATAGTTCCTAGATAAGCGGTAAAAGCGGATTAAACAACTCGGAACCGTCCATTAGACAGTTATAATGCACGACACGGAGTCTAGAACACCACGACGCGCAGCATTGTTTAAAAACACTGGATAATCGTGTTAAATAATTGAGATCTCAATTTCAGTCAAACTAATCATGATTATTATTTTTGTCATAATCGAGCAGGCCTACTGTGGCGTCTGTCTTGACGTTCTCTTGGTGTGGCTTTGTTGCCATGGAATCCATCATGGCGTTTTCTGGGTGTGTTTGTCATTGTGTCATCTATCATAGTGTGTTGGTTGCCGTGGCATTCATCTTGACGTCCTCTGGGTGTGTGTTGGTTGCCGTGGCATCCATCTTGACGTCCTCTGGGTGTGTGTTGGTTGCCGTGGCATCCATCTTGACGTCCTCTGGGTGTGTGTTGGTTGCCGTGGCGTCCATCTTGACGTCCTCTGGGTGTGTGTGAGCTGAAAACGGATGGAGGAGCTGTGTGTCCGTGTAAATGTATCCTGCTGGTGTGAGGGGAAATTTCAGCCCGGTTATTGATCTGACGGACTCTGTTTCAGGGTCACTGTGATGTCAGCGTTTGTATTATTATTGCTTTTATTGTCTTCTGCTTTTAATTCAACACAACACGATGACATCATCGATCCTGGCGGACAGACGAGCCGCCGCGGATCAAAATAACAGGCGGATGCAGCAAAAACAAGACAGTTCGAACAGCACAAAGACGTAAAACGATCCCGCTGACGAGGATGTCCAGAAAGTATCGACAGAAGCTGGAGAATCACTCAGTCTGCTTTTGGATCCATGAAAACTTTATTTATCCAATACTATCAACAGATAGCAGCGTGTGTGTGTGTGTGTGTGTGTGTGTGTGTGTGTGTGTGTGTGTGTGTGTGTGTGTTTTACAAACAAAATATAGTGGAAACCAGACTTATTTTCCTTTATGACTTTCTTGTCATTCATGACATGTTCTAAATGAATAAGTCATTCAGTAAAAACCTTATGATAAAGTATTTGTACATGTTAGTAGTAAAGTAAAGTTACAGGTTACTATTCTGTTATTTTACTGGTCCCACTGTAGACCACTTTGTTCCGAATGTTGCGTGTGAATGTTTTTGATGTCGACCTGTGATGGACTGGTGAGCTGCCCGGGTGTACCCGCCTCTCGCACCATGATTGCTGGGATGGACTCCAGCTTCCTGCGACCTTTAACTGGACTAAGTGGTCAGAAAATGAATGGATAAAATGTTTCCATGACCTCCAACCGCAGTGTGAATGAGATGTAGTTCATAGAGGTGACCCATAGGCGGGGCTAATTTTCCATTTTGACTTGAGACGACAACCTTCCATCCATGATCCTAACCGCCTAGTCCGATGGAGTGTCGCAGAGAAGCTGGAGCCTATCCCAGCAGTCATCAGGCGAAGGCAGGGTACACCATGGACCAGTGTGGTCCATAGCAGGACCACACTGAGACAAACAACTCACACCCACGGGCAATTTAGAGTAACCAGTTAACCTGAGCTGCATGTCTTTGGACGGTGGAAGGAAGCCGGAGTACCCAGTAAGAACTAGAGGTGGGAAAATCAAATCGAAGAATCGAAAATTGGAATTTTTTTGCTTCGCAATTTAAAAATCGATTTTTTTGTTAAAAATTTTTTTCAAATAAAAATAATCCATGATGAAATTTTTGTCATTTTTATTGTTTTTATTAATGTTTTTACTCGTCTTCTTGGGCATTATAGCAGCAGAATGATGGTCTGGCTACTGTGTTTTTTACTAATTGAAATCAAGAAAAATGACGAGCAAAAGTTTTATACATTTATTTTGTTTTTAATCTACAAAAATTAGCAATATCAAAGAATTGCGAGAATCGCAATTTGAGTTGAATCGGCATCCAAATAAATCAGAATGAAATCGGGACAAAAGCCCTAGTAAGAACCCACGCATACACTGGGGGAACATGCAAACTCCACACAGAAAAGGCCACCGTCCGAGCCTCGCCCCAGCCGAGGATCGAACCAGCGACCTACTTGTTTTAAGGCCACAGTTCTAACCACTATGCCACCGTGCAACCCAGAAAACCTGGTACGTAGAAGGAAAATCCGAACACTGTGACAGGAGTCGTTTCCTACATTTAGACCTGCTGTTTCCATGGAGACCGCTTACTTCCTGCTATTTTCCTCCATGTAACAGCTGCTGATATTTCCAGAAAGGGTCTCAGTGATATTTGCCGTCTTCTTCCTTTACATGTCCTGGTCAGTTCCTTGGACAAACAGACCTCTGTACCTGGACATCATCCTCGCTACCTACGAGTTTAATAAGCAGCGTCCTCGCTGCGTTTCAGCTCCTGGACGTTGTTTTTCATTTGTAAACGGAAACCTGACTGTTCGGATAAAGTTTGTTCCAAATTATTGTGAAAGAAGCTCGATGCCATGAAGTTCTTCCCTCAGTGATTGATCTGACCGGGTTGAGTCCGCACCTTCTTTAGTTTTCTTCTGGATTTAAGGCGGGAGCTAACCTGTGCAGCTGCCATCTTATTGGTCCGTTTTGTTTCTGCTGAATGAATGTTGATCAGATTGGATCAATATTCTCTGATGAATTGTTCCAGATCTTCACTGAGCATCTTGTGTTTCATTCTCTCTCTTTTCATCACTTATTCTCTTTCCCTTCATCAGTCTGTGTCCATCATCCCGTCTTCTGTCCCATCACGTCTCGCTCTCTACTCATCCATCTCTCATCCCTCCCCCCTCAGTCCCCCCCCCCCCGGCTGCCGGTCTGTCAATCATCCGTCCATCTGTCTGCAGTTGTTGCCTCTCTGTCAGGATTAGGGGGCGTCAGGTTGGCCAACATGAACACTGGTGGAGGGAAACAAAATGTTCCTCTCTGCATAAAGCTGCTCTAATCCTCAGATCCCCCCCAGTCTGATTACAGGAAGCTGGCTGGTCCGCTGCAACAGAGACGAAGACGGACAGGAGGGCGGATGGGGAAAGACAGGAGGACAGAGAGGGACGGACAGGAGGACAGATGGCGAAAGACAGGAAGGCGGAGGGGGAAAGACAGGAGGACAGAGAGGGACGGACAGGAGGACAGATGGCGAAAGACAGGAAGGCGGAGGGGGAAAGACAGGAGGACAGACATGGGGGCAGATGGGGAAAGACAGGATGACAGGAGAGGGACGGACAGGAGGACAGATGGGGAAAGGCAGTTTGGGAAATGGACAGATGGACGCAGCGATTGACAGTAAGTCTGGTTTCAGACTGGTTAACGAGCTGATTAATCAGTTGACTATCTGGTTAACTTAACCCGCTGCTCTCCTGGTTTCAGGTTGTCTCAGTAAGTTTCACCAGGAAATAAAGTTGAAAATAAAAAAATATGAATGAAAACAAAATGTTCTAGGGGAGACATTTTCTCCATGTTGTTATCGATTCTGCGGGCCAGCTCCGGGACCGCGGCCAGATGACCAGTATGAGCCAAACTGGCATCCTGCTTACAGTTGAGTCTGGTCAACGCAAGAGTCTGTGCACTGCTAGCCCGGCCCATACCGTTACAGAATTCAGGCAGTCTACCAGTTGTTGCCAGAATCTCACGGGTCGTGAGGTAGATCAGAACTCCACCAGCGCCAATCAGCAGAATCCCGATCACCAATAATCCAAAGATGTAAACATCCTCCACGTCCTCAGAGGACAGAACCGCCAGACACATCGGTCTCCACCTGGCCCATGGGTCCTGAACGTATCCGGCCGGAAGTGTCCCCTCAGGACATGCGGGCTCCCCTCTGCCCGATCTTCGAGTTGAGAAAATTTGATCAATAGCGTTGAGAGACCAGCCGATCAAATCCATGATGTAGTTTGAGTGGAAGTAAAGAGATGTGAAAAGAGGCTCTGAGTCAGACAGGACAAAGTCGCAGGCCAGAGTGGGAGGAGAGGGAGGAAACAGGAGCGCAGATAAAAAGCGTCTGCCTTCGCTGAGGGCAGGAGTAGAATTAAAAGTCAGATTTAGATGAAACTCTTTACGTTGCTCAGCGACGAATTAAAATAAACAATTGATTATGGAAATAAAATTCTTCTGTTTGATATTCTGGGAGGTTCTGACTCAGGAAAACCAAGGAAGGAAGTACACGACTAAGTACTTAATGCTTCATAGTTCATTTTACCGTTTATACTGTGTAAAGATATGAGGAAATACACACCAGAGACATGTCAGATCTATGATTCTATTCAAGATCTATAAATTGCGCAAAGATCACACAAATACACGAAAATATCCATCCATCATCCACCCGTCCATCTGCCTGTCCATCCATCCATCATCCTTCTATCCATTCACCCATCCATCCATCCCTTCATCCACCCATTCACCCATCCATCATCCATCCATTCATCCATTCACCCATCCATCCATCCATCCATTCACCCATCCATCCATCCGTTCATCCACCCGTCCATCTGCCTGTCCATCCATCCATCATCCTTCTATCCATTCACCCATCCATCCATCCCTTCATCCACCCATTCACCCATCCATCATCCATCCATTCATCCATTCACCCATCCATCCATCCATCCATTCACCCATCCATCCATCCGTTCATCCACCCATTCACCCATCCATCATCCATCCATCCATCCATTCACCCTACCATCCATCTATCCATCATCCACCTGTCCATCTGCCTGTCCACCCATCCATCCATCATCCATCCATTCACCCATCCATCCATCCATTCATTCACCCATCCATCATCCATCCATTCATCCTTTCACCCATCCATCCAATTTATCAATTCACCCATCCATCATCCATCCATTCATCCATTCACCCATCCATCATCCATCCATCCGTTCATCCACCCATTCACCCATCCATCATCCATTCATTCATCCATTCACCCATCCAACCATCCATCCATCCATCCATTCACCTTACCATCCATCCATCCAGCCATTCATCCATTCACCCAATCCATACATCCACACGTCCATCCATCCGTCATCCATCCATCCATTCACCCGTCCATCCATCAGTTCATCCACCCATTCACCCATCCATCATCTATCCATCCATCCATCCATACATTCACCATCCATCCATCCATCCCATCCATCCATTCACCCATCCATCATCCATCCATCCATCCGTTCATCCACCCATTCACCCATCCATCATCCATTCATTCATCCATTCACCCATCCAACCATCCATCCATCCAGCCATTCACCTTACCATCCATCCATCCAGCCATTCATCCATTCACCCAATCCATACATCCACACGTCCATCCATCCGTCATCCATCCATCCATTCACCCGTCCATCATCTATCCATCCATCCATCCATCCATTCATCCATTCACCCATCCATCCATTCATCCATCCATCCATTCCCCCATCCATCCATCCATTCATCCACCCATTCACCCATCCATCATCTATCCATCCATCCATTCATCCATCCATCCATCCATCCCCCCATCCATACATTCACCCATCCATCCATCTGTTCATCCACTCATTCACCCATCCATCCATTCATCCATCCATTCATCCACCCATTCACCCATCCATCATCCGTCCATCCATCCATCCACCCATTCACCCATCCATCCATCCATCCATCTATCCATCTATCCATCCATCCATCATCCATCCACCCATTCACCCATCCATCATCTATCCATCCATCCATCCATACATTCACCATCCATCCATCCATCCATCCCATCCATCCATTCATCCATTCACCCATCCATCCATTCATCCATCCATCCATTCCCCCATCCATCCATCCATTCATCCACCCATTCACCCATCCATCATCTATCCATCCATCCATTCATCCATCCATCCATCCATCCCCCCATCCATACATTCACCCATCCATCCATCTGTTCATCCACTCATTCACCCATCCATCCATTCATCCATCCACCCATCCATCCATCCATTCATCCACCCATTCACCCATCCATCATCCGTCCATCCATCCATCCACCCATTCACCCATCCATCCATCCATCCATCTATCCATCTATCCATCCATCCATCATCCATCCACCCATTCACCCATCCATCCATCTATCCATCCATCCACCCATTCATCCATCCATCCATCCATCCATCCATCTATCCATCTATCCATCCATCCATCATCCATCCACCCATTCACCCATCCATCCATCTATCCATCCATCCACCCATTCATCCATCCATCCATCCATCTATCCATCTATCCATCCATCCATCATCCATCCACCCATTCACCCATCCATCCATCCATCCATCCATCTATCCATCTATCCATCCATCCATCATCCAGCCAACTGGGTATAATGAAGTGTTATCTCTCTTTCTCCCCATTCATTATGGAGCTCTCTTGTCTGGTTATTAAAACTTATCCTGGTTTACGAGCAGCTTCTGGGATCAAACATGGAAATAAAATGTTGGGAATAAAAGTACTAATCAGAGTTGTTCATGTGTGGAGAGGGAGGAAGTTGACATCAAAGATGAGAAACAGCTTCACGGAACGAACATGGTGACGAACCTGAACCAGGTTTCATGTTTCATAATGACAGACCAGAACCGGGTTTTATGGTTCTGACCCTGAACTTGTCTTCACATGGCTACCTGGAAGCTGAGCTCTGTTTCTATGTCGTTGCAGCTCTAACTGCCTACACCTACCTGACCATCTTCGACCTCTTCAGGTAAGTTTTTCTTACCTTTATCAAGTTTATACCAAAATAACCAAATAGTGATCACTGATCAATAGCTTTTAGTGTTCGTAGGAAGTGGAGCAACTTATGTTTGATGACGTTTAAAGATTTAATCAGATTTAGTTGCATTTGTTCACATTTTGCTTGTGACTGAAGCAGGAATGAATTAATAAAAGCTGCTTCATCGAGGTGAAGGACGTGAACTTCCTCTGACCTCTGTGTTCTCTGTCTGTCTCGTTTCCTGCATCCCTCCATCAATCACATTCCTCTTCCCTGCCATCCTCCTCTCCTTCCTCTCCTCTCCTCATCCCCTTCCTCCCTCCCTCCTCCCTCATCTCCTCATTCATCCCACCTGCAGCCTGATCACCTGTCTCATCAGCTCCTGGGTCTCCATGAAGAAACCCAGTCAAGTCTTCTCATTTGGGTAAGTTTCATCTTATGTATGTGTGTAGGCTTTTATACATATATATATACATACAAACACACACACGCACACAATTATTTATATATATATATATATATATATATGTATATATGTATATATATATATATATATATATATATATATATATTTATGTATATATATATATTTGTGTGTGTGTATAATGTGTAAATATATAACATTATACACACATTATAATGTGTAAATATATAATGTGTATTGGGGTGGGAATTAATTTAATCTAATTAATTACTTTGTAATGAATAAATCTCATTTAATTACATTTTAATCACTATATTTAGCCAAAAAGCAACTTTTTTTTTAGTGTAAAGATATTAGTAGACAACTGACTTAAATAATACACACAGATATTAATACTGAAACTCTGACTCTGTTAATGTCTGGAAAATATATTTTAATTAGTTTCTACTTGTAGGAGTAGAAAGAATATAAAATATTTCTGGACAAAACTGAACAGACGTGAAATGAAAATGTCATTCCAGGTACTTTAACTGAAAGCTTCCGTACTTTTAACCTTCATGATAAACGCATGACAGTAAAGCTAATGAAGATGATGATGAGGAAGATGATGTCTTTGTCATCTGTTGACGGTTTTCCTTTGTGTCCCGGACGTCCCTCTCAGGCCTCGCACCACTGACAGATGCTCATTAGTTCGTGTTACATTGCGATGTGAGCTATAAGATTGCCGTCTGTCAAATTAAGCGTGGTTAATCTGAGAGAAAGCTCAGTGAGCTGACACTAAACACAGGTCAGAGGTCGCGAACCGTCACATGACTGACCTGATTCTGGGCCGCGGTGGGAGGCGACCTTCGGTGGGAGGCGACCTTCGGTGGGAGGCGACCTGCGGTGGGAGGCGACCTTCGGTGGGAGGCGACCTGCGGTGGGAGGCGACCTGTGGTGGGAGGCGACCTTCGGTGGGAGGCGACCTGCGGTGGGAGGCGACCTGCGGTGAAAACCGCAGGTCAGGAGGAGGTTCAGGTCCTCCTGGCCTCCTCCTGGAGGAGGTTCAGGTCCTCCCAGGACCTCCTGGAGGAGGCCAGGAGGACCTCAGCTGCATGTGATGTTTAATGTCTCGTCTCAAACTGGTGCAGAGTGAAGCTGAACTGGTCTCTGCAGGTTCGACAGACTGGAGGTCTTGGCGGTTTTTGCCTCAACGGTTCTGGTCCAGCTGGGAGCCCTGTTCATCCTGAAGGAGAGGTGGGTCTGATGTGGATCGGTTTCTCCTCCTCCTCTACATCTCCATCTTCCTGATGGTTCACCTGATACATTTCAGTCACATCTCCTCTGTGTGTGTACGTGTGTGTATATGTGTGTATGTGTGTGTGTGTGTGTGTGTGTGTGTGTGTGTGTGTGTGTGTGTACGTGTTTGTTCAGTGTGAACCAGGTCCTGGTCCTGGTCCTGGCTCTGGTCCTGGTAATGGTCATGGTCCTGGTCCTGGTCCTGGCTCTGGTACTGGCTCTGGTCCTGGTCCTTGTCCCGGTCCTGGCTCTGGTCCTGGTCCTTGTCCCGGTCCTGGCTCTGGTCCTTGTCCTGGTCCCGGTCCCGGTCCTGGTAATGGTCCTGGTCCTGGTCCTGGTCCCGGTCCTGGTCCTGGTCCTGGCTCTGGTCCTGGTCCTTGTCCCGGTCCTGGCTCTGGTCCTTGTCCTGGTCCCGGTCCCGGTCCTGGTAATGGTCCTGGTCCTGGTCCTGGTCCCGGTCCTGGTCCTGGTCCTGGCTCTGGTCCTGGTCCTTGTCCCGGTCCTTGTCCTGGTCCCGGTCCCGGTCCTGGTAATGGTCCTGGTCCTGGTCCCGGTCCTGGTCCTGGTCCTGGCTCTGGTCCCGGTCCTGGTCCTGCTCCTGGTCCCGGTCATGGTCCTGGTCCCGGTCCTGGTCCTGGCTCTGGTCCTGGTCCTGGTCCCGGTCCTGGTCCTGATCCTGGTCCTGGTCCTGGTCCTGGCTCTGGTCCTGGTCCTGGTAATGGTCCTGGCTCTGGTCCTGGTCCTGGTCCTGGCTCTGGTCCTGGTCCTGGTCCTGGTCCCGGTCCCGGTCCTGGTAATGGTCCTGGTCCCGGTCCCGGCTCTGGTCCTGGTCCTGGTCCTGGCTCTGGTCCCGGTCCCGGTCCTGGCTCTGGTCCTGGTCCTGGTAATGGTCCCGGTCCTGGTCCTGGCTCTGGTCCTGGTAATGGTCCTGGTCCCGGTCCCGGCTCTGGTCCTGGTCCTGGTCCTGGCTCTGGTCCCGGTCCCGGTCCTGGCTCTGGTCCTGGTCCTGGTAATGGTCCCGGTCCTGGTCCTGGCTCTGGTCCTGGTAATGGTCCTGGTCCCGGTCCTGGCTCTGGTCCTGGTCCTGGTCACGGTCACAGTCCTGGTAATGGTCCCGGTCCTGGCTCTGGTCCTGGTCCAGATCCTGGTCCCGGTCCTGGCTCTGGTCCTGGTCCCGGTCCCTGTCCAGGTAATGGTCCTGGTCCTGGTCCTGGTCCCGGTCCTGGTAATGGTCCTGGTCCCGGTCCCGGTCCTGGTAATGGTAATGGTCCTAGTCCCGGTCCCGGTCCTGGTAATGGTCCTGGTCCCGGTCCCAGTCCTGGTAATGGTCCTGGTAATGGTAATGGTCCTGGTCTCGGTCCCGGTCCTGGTAATGGTAATGGTCCCGGTCCTGGTAATGGTCCTGGTCCCGGTCCTGGTAATGGTCCTGGTCCCGGTCCTGGTAATGGTAATGGTCCTGGTCCCGGTCCTGGTAATGGTCCTGGTCCTGGTCCCTGTCCTGGTAATGGTCCTGGTCCTGGTCCCTGTCCTGGTAATGGTCCTGGTCCCGGTCCCGGTCCTGGTAATGGTCCTGGTTCCGGTTCCGGTCCTGGCTCTAGTCCTGGTCCTCTGCTAAGTCATCTGGACCTCCTCCTGGTGTTTCTGAGCGGACGTTTTGACACGTCTCTGTGCTGCGCTGTGATTGGCCAGAGACGTGTGACGGCTGCAGTGATTGGAGGAATCTGCCAGGTGTGATGAGAACTGGATCAGACTCTCAGACTCAGGACCTGCTCGGTGTCTCTGGCTGTAAAAACGGTTTATTGTGGTGAAATGAATCGTTTCTGTTTGTCTTTCTGTCCGTCTGCTCCTCGTCTCCTCTGGTCCATCACAGAGTACGCCTGCTGTTGTTTACTCTTGTTTGTTTGTGTTTTGTTAGTGTGGAGCGCCTAATGGAGCAGCCTGAGGTCCATACGTGAGTATTATCCCCCCACATGCATGTAAAATGAACACACACAACCGTGTGTGTGTCTGAGAGCGACACATGTACACAGAGAGCTCCAGCTGTTGTCAGGACAAACAAACAAGTGGATTCGACAGCTTCAGACTGTCACCCAGACTGACGGACATGTTCATCGCCGACTTCACGCTCTGACAGGATCTATATCCGTCCACATCCAGACCAGAGGCTTGCCTCAGGCACAACATGTCCCTTATTTATTTATTTAGTTGTGTTTTTCTACCAGAGCCTGAAACAATAAACGCAGAACAAGACGTTTCTGTTTCAGCTCATTTTACTGATTTAACCTTAAACCTCCATCAGATCTCCTGAGGTCTACCTCTTCTACAAACATCCGTGATGTGATGGAGATCTGACCCCTCAGCTCATCTACCACACCTGCTGGGACTGGTTCACAATCCAGACACGACATGTAGAGTTTATTCAGAGACTCTATGATACATGATAACGCCATTATTTATCACATCTTCATCACCATGTTGCTAAGAGACCTCTATTTTCACCTGGACATGATGATGAAGTCACTTCCTGTCAGACTTTCCACCAATCAGAGAGCTTAAACTGACGGTAACGTCCAATCAGGAGCAGCCAAAGATTAACAAGTGATGAGAAAAGCAGGAAAATAACCAGGATGTTTCTTCTAAAAGCCAAGACTCGAGAGAAGGATGTGTGGATGAGAAAATTAATGTTTTTAATGTAAACGGTTTATGTGTGTTTTCCAGAAGTCTTTAGCAGGTGATGGAAAATGTTCATGTTTTTGTAGCATACAAGCTGGGATTACATGACCTGATAACAGGGCCTGTGAAGATTCATTTACATGCTTTAGTCCCTGCAGGCCCGATGAAGATGGCGTTTATTTACATGCTTTAGTCCCTGCAGGCCCGATGAAGATGGCGTTTATTTACATGCTTTAGTCCCTGCAGGCCCGATGAAGATGGCGTTTATTTACATGCTTTAGTCCCTGCAGGCCCGATGAAGATGGCGTTTATTTACATGCTTTAGTCCCTGCAGGCCCGATGAAGATGCCATTTATGTAGCGCAGCATCATGTGACCCGGTCCCGCTCCCTGGATCAGGACTGTGTCTTCTTGAGTCATGTATGCACGTATAACTTCATGGCTGAATGGACATTGCATACGAGTCTCCAGGGAGGCTGGTGGGAGGAGTGGAACATCAGACATTTGATCAATCACCAAATAGTCCTGATAATCACTCAGCAAACCTCCAGGGAGTCGGAGAACAGAGCTGGAAGTGCATCCATGTTTGTTTTCTCTCTGCAGAGGACGCCTGCTGGTCGGGACCTTCGTCGCCCTCTGTTTCAACCTGCTGACTTTACTGTCCGTCAGGAACAAGCCCTTCACCTTCGTCACTGAAGGTACGTCCCAGTAAAACCAGTTTAACTCAGCATGTATATGAAGGAACGTCCCAGTTAAGCCAGTTTAACTCAGCATGTATATGAAGGAACGTCCCAATTAGACCAGTTTAACTCACCATGTATATGAAGGAACGTCCCAGTTAAACCAGTTTAACTCACCATGTATATGAAGGAACGTCCCAGTTAAACCAGTTTAACTCACCATGTATATGAAGGTATGTCCCAATTAGACCAGTTTAACTCACCATGTATTTGAATTTGTGTCCCGGTTTAACCAGTTTAACTCACCTTCGTCAATAATGGTACATCCCAGTTAAACCAGTTTAATAAAGCCTGTCTCTGAAATTACGCCCCAGTTAAACCAGTTTAACTCACCATGTAAATGAAGTTGTGTCCCAGTTTAACTCAGCATGTATCTGAAGTTGTGTCCCAGTTAAACCAGTTTAACTCAGCATGTATCTGAAGTTGTGTCCCAGTTAAACCAGTTTAACTCAGCATGTATCTGAAGTTGTGTCCCAGTTAAACCAGTTTAACTCAGCATGTATCTGAAGTTGTGTCCCAGTTAAACCAGTTTAACTCAGCATGTATCTGAAGTTGTGTCCCAGTTAAACCAGTTTAACTCAGCATGTATCTGAAGTTGTGTCCCAGTTAAACCAGTTTAACTGTGATCTCAGTTAAATGTAATCATGCCAGGTCTAATTCAGTTTGGTTCATTCAATTAATTTAATTTTAATGAAATGAAAGTAAATTAAATTCAGTCACTTTAAATTAATTTTATTGCAACAAAACTATATTCCCTTCTATCCCTACCTCTGAGGTGGTTAAAAAGCTCCTTGGCGGCAAGGCCCCGGGGGTGGACGAGAAGGGGGACCGGAGGGTGTGTTCCAATTACAAGGAAATCACACTCAGCCTCCCTGGTAAGGTCTATTCAGGGGTCCTGGAGAGGAGGGTCCGCTGGATAGTTGAATCTCAGATTGAGGAGGAGCAGTGTGGTTTTCGTCCTGGTCGCGGAACAGTGGACCAGCTCTATACCCTCTTTGGGGTCCTGGAGGGGGCATGGGAGTTTGCCCAACCAGTCTACATGTGCTTTGTGGACCTGGAGAAGATGTTCGACCGTGTCCCCCGGGGATCCTGTGGGGGGTTGGACTCCACCAAGGCTGCCCTTTATCACAGATTCTGTTCATAACTTATATGGACAGAATTTCTAGGTGCAGCCGAGGTGTTGAGTGGATCCAGAGCCAGAAGGCGAAGCTCTCGATTTACCAGTCGATCTACGTTCCTACCCTCACCTATGGTCATGAGCTGTGGGTCGTGACCGAAAGAACGAGATCTCGTATACAGGCGGCTGAAATGAGTTTCCTCCGCAGGGTGGCCGGGCTCTCCCTTAGAGATAGGGTGAGGAGCTCGGTCATCCGGGAGGGGCTCAGAGTAGAGCCGCTGCTCCTCCGCATTGAGAGGAACCAGTTGAGGTGGCTCGGGCATCTGGTCAGGATGCCTCCTGGACCTCCCTGGTGAGGTGTTCCAGGCACGTCCCTCTGGGAGGAGACCCCGGGGAAGACCCAGGACACGCTGGAGGGATTATATCTAAATACAGTTCATGAGTATACAGGTACATCTCAGAAAATAAGAATTTTATGATAAAGTTTAATATTTTTCGTCATTTCATAATGTGAAACCCAGATCTTATATAGATTTATTACACAGAGTGAAACATTTCAAACATTTATATCTTGACATCTTGATGATTGTGACTTATAGATATGAAAACCCATAATGTCTCAGAAAATTAGAATATTACATGAGATCAATGAAAAACAGGATGTTTTCAACAGAAATGTCAGGCTTCTGAACAGTATGTTCATTTCCCTGCACTCAGTACCTGGTTGGGCTCCTTTTGCATGAATTACTGCATGAACGCGGCGTGGCAATGGAAGCGACCAGCGTGTGGCGCTGCTCAGGTGTAATGGAAGCCCAGGTTGCTTTGATAGCAGCCTTCAGGTCATCTACATAGTTGGGTCTGGTGTCTCTCATCTTCCTCCTGACAACACCCCACAGGTTCTCTACGGGGTTCAGATCAGGTGGTCTGTTGGCCAATCCAGCCCAGTAACACCGTGGTCATTGAAGCAGCTTTTGGTACCTTTGGCGGTGTAGGCAGGAGCCACGTCCTGCTGGGAAAGGAAATCTGCATCTCCATAAAGCTTGTCAGCAGAAGGAAGCATGAAGAGCTCTAACATGTCCTGCTAGATGCTGTGGTGACTGTGACCTTCAGAAAACCCAGTGGAGCAACACCAGCAGATGACATGGCTCCCAAACCATCACTGACTGTGGAAACTTCACTCTGGACTTCCAGCAACATGGATTCTGGGCCTCTCCACTCTTCCTCCAGACTCTGGGACCTTGGTTTCCAAATGAAATGCAGAATCTGCTTCCATCTAAGAACCAGTCCTTTTCCTCCTTAGCCCAGGTGAGATGCTTCTGTCGTTGTCTCTGGTCCAGGAGTGGCTCGACACAAGGAATGGGACATCTGTAGTCCATGTCTAGGATCCGTCTGTTCATAGCGGCTCTTGATGCACTGAGTCCAGCTTCAGTCCACTCCTTGTGAAGCTCCCCAGATTCCTGAATAGATGCTGCTTGACAATCATCTCCAGGTGGTTCTGCCTTTTGCTGGTGCATCTTTTCCTTCCACTCAACTTTCCATTAATATGCTTGGATACTAGGGGTGGGAAAGTCAAATTGAAAAATTGGAAATCAAGATGTTTTTCTTAACAATTTTAAAATCAATTTTTTTCAAATAAATAACATGACTGTGCTATAAAATTTTAGTCATTTTTATTGTTTTTTTATGATTTTACTTGTCTTCTTGGGTGTTATAGCAGCAGAATGATGGTCTGGCTAATGCGTTGTTTTTTCCTCATTGAAATGAAGAAAAATGACGAGCAAAAAAAAAAAGTTTTATACATTTTTGTTTTGTTTTTAATCTACAAAAATCAGCAATGTCGGAGAATTTTGAGAATCGCAATTTAAATCGAATTGGCACCCAAAAAATCGGAATCAAATTGAATCGGGACAAAAGCATATCGTCACACCCCTATTGGGTACAACACTCTGTGAACAAGCAGCTTCTTTAGAAATGACCTTTTATGGCTTTCCCTCCTCGTGGAGGGTCAATGATCGCCTTTTGGACTTCTGTCAGGTCAGTAGTCTTCCCTGTGGTTGTGTCGCCATCTGAACCAGACTGAGAGACCATTTAAAGGTTTGTGATACCTTTGCAGGTATTTTGAGTAGGGCTGCACGATTCTGGATAAAATGAGAATCACAATTTTTTTGCTTAGAATTGAGATCGTGTAGCGTATTCTTATTAACGTTAATCTGGGATCCAATGTCGGAGCGACAGTGGGTGTTTTATTATTAATTCGCTGTGTCCTTAGACAAGCAGACAATCTCAAGGCACCAACCAGCCCTAAATTTTTTATACGGTCAGGCATGGAATACCGTAATATGACAATAATATTTGTCTAATAACAGATAACCATCAGTCTCAGAATACGCTTGCTGTAAGTTCTCGTCAGAGGGAACAAATCACTTCTCAAAGATCGATCACGCTACCACTAAAATTTAACACACTTTATTAAAAACCACACCGGTTAAAATCAACAGGCACAAATTGAATTAATAATGTAAACCAGAAATAGCGTCAGCAAGCATCAATAATGAATTAGCCAAGATATGAGAGAGAGAGAGTATGGAAGCTCGAGTCGAGCCAACAGCAAAAATGTAAAATAAAATTATTAAAGGTAAAGTTATGTAAGAAGCTTACATATCTTAAACAACTAGGAAGGTTGGAAAGATGGCAAGTCTTATGAAATTAACTTCTTTATATCAGGCTAGACTATCAGGAGGATACCGCGGGGGATGGTTTTAAAAAGGGCAGCTTCTGCTTACTAAGACACCAGCTTGTGATCGGAGACAGTGGAATAATGGGTCAGCCTTACTTCAGCGTCGGTGGTCGAGAACCCGAACCTTGGGTCCAGTGGGCAAGGATTCAGTGGTCGTCCTGATACTTGTCCAAAGGGGACCTCCGCAGAAGTCAGGAGCTCGCCTGAAACCACCTGGTTTGACGTCTGAAGCTGGACCCAACTCCAATAAGAATCCACGGGTGCCGGCCAAGTCCTGGGATGGTTGGACAAGTAATGTGCGGGTCGTCCGTACATTATCAATCACAGTCTCGGGGAGGCCGGAGTGTGACTTAATGATGTCAGAAGCAAAAAAAATTGTTCAGCCAGAATTGGATGAGGTTTTCTGGTGTTAAGCAGTCAAGCAAGCGGGCTTACTGTAATAAAAACGAACACAGCGCCAGAAGGACAAAAACACGACTAAAGCAAACATCAAACGGAAACAAAAAAAGAAAAAGTAAAACAAGCCAAGAAAAAACGAACAGAAAAGCAAGAGAGGAAAAAAACGAGAGAAAAAGCAAGACAAGAGAAGAAGCAAGTTCCGTGAAGACCCGCAGTTAAATTTGCCGGCGCTCTGGGGCGGACTTTAGGTTATCCAATCAGAGCGCAGGGGTCAGGACATGGGGTCTGAAAGTTTGGTCAAAATACTAAGTTCTTGGGGAATTAAACTTAACATTTTTCCAACCTCAAAACATGTCTATAAAATCCATTTATAGATGAGCAGAAGTATGAATGATCCTTATAAACATGAACCTTAAAACCGTTTTGCTGCTGTCAAACGGGAAAAGGTTTGTTAACAGGTTCAAGACATTTCAAATACATTTCATCGATGATTTTCACTTTCCACAGACCTGTTGGGTCAAGAAATCCTTTCCACACAAGTTCTTACCTTGAGCCAGAGTCGTTAATAACAACAGCATATAATAATTACTGTGTATTTAGTCAATCTGAAAGGCATATCTCAACCTGTTTGAGGGTGTCTGCTAGATGGCGCCATTGCTCCATCCAAGGAATCACAGAAATTAACTAACTTGCTAACTTCTGTGGATTTCACATCTGAAAAACAGTCAAAGTCTTGGATTCATTGAGAAAGGAAGGAGAGTCCATTTATCCAGCTGTGCTGAGGGTTCATCCAGGATTTTATACAGTTCTAAGAATTCAGAACTTAAAGGTTCTGCTCTTGAATCTGGTCTTTGTGTGCTGTGGATACAAAGAGACCTCCTTGGGAGACGGACAACAGGCTCTTACCAGGGTCCAACTTCAAAAAGGTGTCACAGTCTGTCTTTGTAAACATTTTAAACCAGGAACCAGATAAACCAGCAGGGTTCTTGGTTTAACGTGGAAGTCTGTCTGCAGTATTGAGATGGATCTGAATTTTAGGGCTTTTATTGAGCTCTGTTTTGGAGATGTGTGGATGGACTTCCTTTTGAAGTAGAAAGCCATGAGTTCTTATCTGATTTGGAGGTTAGTTCAGCCTTGGGAGGTTGCTACAATTGCGATTCTCTCACGATTTCTTTTCCAATATATATATTTATTGCATGTATTACCAGCACATCAACTTTGCAACACTTTGACTAATTTTAATAGTAACATTTTTTAACAATATTTTTCTGTGCATAAGGTGATGAGAGGTAGGTATGTTTCTTAAAATATAAACAGGAGGGTTGGACATGAAGCTAGAAATTTCACACAACAGTCCTTTGGTTAAATTTGATATTCTGACGTTTAACAATGGAGGACAAAAGTGATTTATGCAATGTGGGTCGAAAGGGATTCAAAATCGACTTTTTTTTTTTTTTAAAGTGATAGCCTATTTCAATGGCAAAATAAAATAAAAAAAAACAAAAACACTTCAAAAAAGCCCAACAGAATAGAGTTTATTCATAGAACTAAACATATTTAGGGTGGTTTTAACTCACCTTTTGTTTCTCCCACAACATTATTTCTCCCTCCTTCAACATCCTTTACATTACACGCATATGGCTATTTATGCAAATTAGGCGATGACGTCATTCAGTGACTTCTAGCGACTTTTAGAACAGCCAATAGCTGCTTTCTTTACTTAGGACCAGCAAAGTGACCCAAAAGAGACACTTTGGCAGAGTTACTTTGTTTTGTTGTTGCTTGTTTGTTTGTTTTCAGTAGTTTTCTTACTTTTGGTTTGTTTTTAGCCAAAGTAAAACATGAACATATGTTGGCAAAAACATAACTTTTTAAACTCCTTACTGGACAGACAGTTTAAACTGGACATTAACAATCTAAATGGACCAAACAGAGACAACAGAAATGATGTTAGTTTACATCCCACTCTGTAAGCCAGGCTGGGATCAGCCGTGGATTTGCACATGCACTATTCATTGTGACTGTCCACGTGGACTTGTGCAGGTGTCCTCTCTGCTCCTCTGGCTGGGAGTGCTTTATGATGGGGAGAGGCTCCCACCGCTCGTTCCGGACAGTCACTGCTAAACAATGTGTGCTTTCAAGTCAGTCGCCAAAACACCAGAAACGTCTCCAATAACTCCAGTAAAAGTCGCTAGATTTGTCGCTGGTCGCTTTTTACAAAAAAAGTCGCCAAGGGGGTTTGGAAAGTCTCCAGACTTGGCGAGAAAGTCGCCAAGTTTTTTCCTACCAGCCGGCATCTGCGTCACGTTGTATAAGGATCGGCCATTGTCATTTGTTGAGGGAGAAAGCTTGTTTTGATGCAGTTGGTGTCCCAGTTCGAAATGTGATCATTTGTGGTCTTTTTTTTATTTTTTTATTTAATCGTCGTCCTTTTAAACTTAGATTGTATACAAGATCGATTTTTTAACAATTAATTGTGCAGCAACCCTAAATTGGATTAAGTGGTTCAGAAAATGAAATGAAATGATAATTGTGCAGCTCTAATTTTGGGTTAATTAGTTGATTAGGGTGTGACACCATTTTCTGAGACACTGCATTTTGGGTTTTCATCATCTATAAGCCACAATCATCAACATTTCAAGGATTGAATATTTAAAAGGTTTCACTCTATGTTTAATGAATCTATATAATACATGGGTTTCACAATCTGAAACAAAAAACATTTAACTTTTTCATAATATTCTAATTTTCTGAGATGAACCTGTATTTAGCAACTTACTGTATATTGACTGCTAATGCTAAGACCGCGGGCTCCCATATTAGCAGCTAATGCTAAGACCTTGGGCTCCTACCTTCTTGCCTAACACACAGACCACTAACGCTAATCTGATAACTTTGTAACTGAGCTAAGTGTCAATTCCTCTGCATCTGCTCTTCTTCTCTAGTTTTCTTTCCTCCTTCTGCTTATCTTCCTTCCCCCTCCTCCTCCTCTCATCCTCCTCTTGGATGAATTAGGTCAGTGTGTTCCTGTGTGTGCGCAGACTTTCTGCTTGTGTGTTCCTGTGTGTGCGCGGACTTTCTGCTTGTGTGTTGCTGTGTGTGCGAGGACTTTCTGCTTGTGTGTGCCTGTGTGTGTGTGAGGACTTTCTGCTTGCGTGTGCCTGTGCGTGTGCGAGGACTTTCTGCTTGTGTGTGCCTGTGCGTGTGTGAGGACTTTCTGTTTACTTCCGTCTCAGCATCACTTAACTTCTGACATTTTGGAGACGGAACACACAAATGTCGACACTTCAGCCTAATGTTTGCGCTTGATAAGTGCGTGCACGTACATGCACTGCGATGTACTAAAGTGCATTATGTAACTATGTTCCAGACGGCGGCGATGCATTTGGGGGGGGCAGTTCCATGTTGTTCTTCCTCGTACACATGGATCATAAATAAGTCACTCCATTAAAATGTTTGTTTGGACTGACTCACCCTGCTGGAAAAACAAACAAAGCACACACTCCCTGCCAAGTGCGCGCACACACACACACACACACACACACACACACTCTGAGTGGCATGTGGAGGCCTCTGGCCCAACGTGGAGCCTTCAGGCTCGTCATGTCGTCACACATTAAAGGTGGGATGATGAGCCATTCTCATCTCTTCATAAACAGAAGTGGGATGTATTTTTATCCTGGTGGAGAAGAAGACGCTAACGGCTCGGCTCAATGCCAACTTCTTGATGCTGGTGGTTCAATGTCGACCACTCAGCCCTGAAAGTTCAACATCGGTGGTTTGTGATGATCATTAAATGGAGATGGCTTGATACCTTCAGGCCTCTGTTCCTGGTGATCAGGTTACGTAGCTGCAAAAAGAGACGCTAAAAGAGTTAGCTGATGCTAACAGTATTTGCTAATGCTGAGAGTAATTGATAATGCTAACTGCATTGGCATACTCGCACAGAGTTTGCTTATGCTAGCAGTGTTGGCTAACACTAACAATTTTATAATTATAATTCAATAATATTTGTCAATGCTAATGCTGTCGGCTAACTCCACCAGCAGTGAGGGATGCCGCCACGCTGAAGAAGGAGTCCTATCGGGCCTTCTTGGCCTGTGGGACTCTGGAGGCAGCTGATGGGTACTGACAGACTAAGCGGCATGCAGCTTTGGCTGTCGCCAAGGCAAAAACTCAGGCATGGGAGGAGTTTGGCGAGGCCATGGAGAAAGACTTCCGGACGGCTTCGGGGCAATTCTGGTCCACCATCCGGCGGCTCAGGAGGGGGAAGCAGTGCTCCATCAATACTGTGTACAGTGGAGGTGGGGAGCTGCTGACTTCAACTCGGGATATTGTGGGTCGGTGGAGGGAATACTTCGAAGATCTCCTCAATCCTACCAACACGTCTTCCGATGAGGAAGCAGAGCTGGTGGACTCAGGGGTGGACTCTCCTATCTCTGGGGCTGAAGTCGCTGAGGTGGTCAAAAAGCTCCTTGGCAGCAAGGCCCCGGGGGTGGATGAGATCCACCCGGAGTTCCTTAAGGCTGTGGAGGCTGTCCTGGCTGACACGCCTCGGCAGCATCGCGTGGACATCGGGGGCAGTACCGCTGGATTGGCAGACTGGGGTGGTGGTCCCCCTTTTTAAGAAGGGGGACCGGAGGGTGTGTTCCAATTACAGGGGAATAACACTCCTCAGCCTCCCTGGTAAGGTCTAGTCAGGGGTCCTGGAGAGGAGGGTCCACCGGATAGTCAAATCTCGGATTGAGGAGGACCAGGTTTTCGTCCTGGTTGCGGAACAGTGGACCAGCTCTATACCCTCTTTGGGGTCCTGGAGGGGGCATGGGAGTTTGCCCAACAAGTCTACATGTGCTTTGTGGACCTGGAGAAGGCATTCGACCGTGTCCCCCGGGGGCTCCTGTGGGGGGTACTCCGGGAGTATGGGGTAGTGGACCCCATTGTACGAGCTGTCCGGTCCCTGTACGACAGGTGTCAGAGTTTGGTTTGCATTGCTGGTAGTAAGTTGGATTCGTTTCCGGTGAGGGTTGGAATCCACCAAGGCTGCCCTTTATCACCGATTCTGTTCATAACTTATATGGACAGAATTTCTAGGTGCAGCCGAGGTGTTGAGGGGATCCGGCTTAGTGGCCTCAGGATTGGGTCCCTGCTTTTTTCAGATGACGTGGTCCTGTTGGCTTCATCTGGTCGTGATCTCCAGCTCTCGCTTGAGCGATTCGCAGCCGAGTGTGAAGCGGCTGGGATGAGAATCAGCACTTCCAAATCTGAGACCATGGTCCTAAGCCGGAATAGGGTGGATTGCCCTCTCCGGGTCGGGAGTCAGGTCCTGCCTCAAGTGGAGGAGTTTAAATATCTCAGGGTCTTGTTCACGAGTGAGGAAAGGATGGAGCGTGAGATCGACAGACGGATCGGTGCGGCGTCTGCAGTAATGCGGACTCTGCGCCGGTCTGTCGTGGTGAAGAAGGAGCTGAGCCAGAAGGCGAAGCTCTCGATCCATCAGTCGATCTACATTCCTACCCTCACCTATGGTCATGAGCTGTGGGTCGTGACCGAAAGAACGAGATCTCGTGTACAGGCGGCTGAAATGAGTTTCCTCCGCAGGGTGGGCGGGCTCTCCCTTAGAGATAGGGTGAGGAGCTCAGTCATCCAGGAGGGGCTCAGAGTAGAGCCGCTGCTCCTCCGCATCGAGAGGAACCAGTTGAGGTGGTTCGGGCATCTGGTCAGGATGCCTCCTGGACCTCCCTGGTGAGGTGTTCCAGGCACGTCCCTCTGGGAGGAGACCCCGGGGAAGACCCAGGACACGCTGGAGGGATTATATCTCTCGGCTGGCCTGGGAACGCCTCGGGATCCCCCCGCAGAGTTGGTAAATGTGTCTGGGGAGAGGAAAGTCTGGGCTTCCCTGCTTAGGCTGCTGCCCCTGCAACCCAACCCCGGATAAGCAGCAGAAGATGGATGAATGGATGGATGTTGGCTAACTCTAAACGCATTGCTAATACTAACAGTATTTGATGCTGCCAACAACATTTACTGATGTTTTAAGTGTTTGCTAATCCCATAGACTGTATATAAAAGATGGGTTTCTGAAGAGCTCAGTTGAAGCTTGGTGGGCGGTTCCTACCATCACCATCTTGGCAGGGGCATGCGTGTCGTCTCACCCAGAAAATACAAATATGGGCAAATAGGTGGAACTGAGAGGGGGGCTGTGATCCTCATGGTGGATGATTGACATGGAGCGAACTTCGAGCTGCCTGTAGCTAAAAGCTAACCGAGCTAACCCGGAGATAATTGGAGCTTACCAGCTAGCGGAGGTAAGCAGGCTAAAGCTATCCGGCAAAAACCGGGGTTGTTCTACGTTCTTCAGAACAAGAAAAGAAAACATGCTGTTACTACAGCTGTTACACTGCACCGGCTTCACTGACTGATTACAAATTAAACCAAGAGTAAGGTCTGTTAAACTAATGCGAATGGGCCCCAGGGCCACTTTGGGCTGGAAACGTTGAACCCAGCGGTGAAAATGGTTAAGGAGCTGGTTTACTGGGCTCTGAGTGGCCAGATCAGCGAAGGAGGAAGGAAGGAGTTTGAGATGAGCGAAGAGGAACAGAAAGAACCTAAACAAGCTGAATCAGGTCACAGAATAACTGATCAGTTTTTACCAAAAGTCATTTATCAGTTGATCAGTTGTCACACACCTGGAAGATGTTAATCCCAGATGCTGCTGTTGTTCCGGTGTGTGACGGTGAATCTTCTTCTCTCTGCAGCCGCCAGCAGCAGCTGGCTCCAGGAACACGTAGCCGACCTCAGCCGAAGGTAAGATCATCTTCCTCGTCTGTCCCCTCTGTTGCCTTCGTCAGCAGCTCTCAGTTTACCCTGACTCTGCACACACACAGACACACAGCCGAGGTAAAACTAGCCATCTGCTCCCCATGTCCGTACGTCCAGGTGTGTTGACGAAGACACATCTTCCTCTGAGATGGAGTTCAGTCAGCTGTGATATCAGCCCATACTGATCCTGAATATTAGCAAATATCACCATCAGACTTTTCATCCATTCATGAATATGTTGCTTAAACCACTTCCTGTCAGACTTTCCACCAATTAGAGAGCTTAAACTGACGGTAACGTCCAATCAGGAGCAGCCAAAGATCAACAAGTGATGAGAAAAGCAGGAAAATAATGATCCTCTATGGCTGGAATAAAGCCAGGAAGACGTTTGGGATGCAGCTGAGGTGGAGGTGCTGCAGTGAGGACAGCAGGTAGATAGTAGCAGGAAGACGTGTGGAAACATGGAACTAGTTTCTGTAAGTCACTGGGACTGGTCTTAAAGCATCATGTCTGCATTCTGACTGGGATTAAAAGGATTCAGCTGCGACAGGATGGTTTGTGGTAAAAAAAAAAAAAATAAAGCAGGCAGACCTGACATAGGACAAGAATTCATATAATAGCATCACAATGTTTGTCTCGTTACCGAATAAATGCTTTGTGAGCTTAAATGTAAGTTTGCTGCTGATGTGGTTCATCTGAAAACTCTCCACCATCACCGACTTCTGCATACCTGGTGGCTCGAAGCTGATATTTTCTGAGAGAAAATGTCCTAAATTCTGCAGAAATGATTTTGGAGAACATGTGGGTTTCATCAGATTGTCAGAATGAGTGACCCCCGGGTTTACCGCCTCTCAGGTCCTGAGATGGTAAAAACCCCTCAGATAAATGTTGTTATTGCTCAGAAAGCTCCTAAAGCTACCTGATATAATATAATCCTGATCAACTCAATAGAAGTTGATCAAGTCAATTAGTTACATGATGTAATGACTCTGTAAACATCATGTCTCGCCATGCCATGCCAAATTGTGCCATACTGTGTCATATCATACCATGCTATTACATTTTGTGCCATGTGAAACACGTTGGACACCCAGGTGTGAACCAAACACAAATCATCTCCCTCAGACATGTCTCATCAGGAAAATAACATCTGGACACATCCAGACTGTCTCCAGGTGTTGTTCCAGGTGAGGGAAGGTCAGTGGGGTTCATCGTCACATGACAATCTAGCTGTTTACTTCTGGAATCATGAGAATCTGTATAGATCCATTCATCTGTTTAATTTACTGCGATTTCCAGGTTTTTTTTGTATCTCCGAACATAAAGTCAACTGAAGTAAGAAAATGGAGGGAAAAAAAAAGAGTTAAAATAATGTCGATCTGGACAAAAAGCTGATTCTCAGTCCAGCTGTACATCTAAATGTCAGTTGCCATAGTAACACGTTGACCTACTGTGGAGCTGCTGACCGTCGTGATGAATATTACATCCCGCTGCTCATTCCCACATCGAAGCTGGTGAAGTATACGACATGCACATGCACATGCATGCACACACACAGCAGCGGCAGCTCAGCCGGCGTGGGTTGCTCGGGGCGACAGCCTGGAGAGTTGTGCAACAGAGCTGAGCCATGATTGGCTGAGAGGACAGAAGTGAACAGGACGTCCCAGCCTAGTTTCCACTCTTTTACTGTGTGGAAGACAGCGTGCACGTCAGTGTGCTTTGTGTGAGCGTTTGGTGTGTGCGCAGCAGCTTTTCTGAGCGCATGCAGCAGCAGTCTGCCCCAATTTAACCCGAACAGGGTCTGGGGGCCAACAGGGTTATATAAAGCCTGCTGTTCTCTTACCCACACCAGCCGGAAGCCTTACATCTCTGTGCATGTGTGTGTACGTGCATGCCTGTTGCACAGGGTACGATGCAGGTTTAAAAATGTGTGTTTGATGGAGGATAATTTCATCAGATCTGGACACGGACCTAACATAAACATTAGATACATCTACTCACGTCCACAAGTCTCTGCAGAAGAGTCTGGAGACAAATCTGGTAATGAATCTCTTTTTACGAGTTTCTGGAGACGAGTTTCTGAAGACGAGTTTCTGGAGACGAGTTTCTGGAGACGAGTTTCTGAAGACGAGTTTCTGGAGACGAGTTTCTGGAGACGAGTTTCTGGAGACGAGTTTCTGAAGACGAGTTTCTGAAGACGAGTTTCTGGAGACGAGTTTCTGGAGACGAGTTTCTGGAGACGAGTTTCCGAAGACGAGTTTCCGAAGACGAGTTTCCGAAGACGAGTTTCCGAAGACGAGTTTCCGAAGACGAGTTTCCGGAGACGAGTTTCTGGAGACGAGTTTCTGGAGACGAGTTTCCGGAGACGAGTTTCCGGAGACGAGTTTCCGAAGACGAGTTTCCGAAGACGAGTTTCTGGAGACGAGTTTCTGGACACGAGTTTCTGGAGTCAAATTCCTGGAGACGAGTTTCTGAAGACGAGTTTCTGGAGACGAGTTTCTGAAGACGAGTTTCTGGAGACGAGTTTCTGAAGACGAGTTTCTGGAGACGAGTTTCTGAAGAAAAGTTTCTGGAGACGAGTTTCTGGAGACGAGTTTCTGGAGACGAGTTTCTGAAGACGAGTTTCTGGAGACGAGTTTCTGGAGACGAGTTTCTGGAGACGAGTTTCTGGAGACGAGTTTCCGAAGACGAGTTTCCGAAGACGAGTTTCTGAAGACGAGTTTCTGGAGACGAGTTTCTGAAGACGAGTTTCTGGAGACGAGTTTCTGGAGACGAGTTTCCGGAGACGAGTTTCCGGAGACGAGTTTCCGAAGACGAGTTTCCGAAGACGAGTTTCCGGAGACGAGTTTCCGGAGACGAGTTTCTGAAGACGAGTTTCTGAAGACGAGTTTCTGAAGACGAGTTTCTGGAGACGAGTTTCCGAAGACGAGTTTCTGAAGACGAGTTTCTGGAGACGAGTTTCTGGAGACGAGTTTCCGAAGACGAGTTTCCGAAGACGAGTTTCTGGAGACGAGTTTCCGGAGACGAGTTTCCGAAGACGAGTTTCTGAAGACGAGTTTCTGAAGACGAGTTTCTGGAGACGAGTTTCTGGAGACGAGTTTCTGGAGACGAGTTTCCGAAGACGAATTCCTGGAGACGAGTTTCTGAAGACGAGTTTCTGGAGACGAGTTTCCGAAGACGAGTTTCTGGAGACGAGTTTCTGGACACGAGTTTCTGGACACGAGTTTTTGGAGTCAAATTCCTGGAGACGAGTTTCTGAAGACGAGTTTCTGGAGACGAGTTTCTGAAGACGAGTTTCTGGAGACGAGTTTCTGAAGAAAAGTTTCTGGAGACGAGTTTCTGGAGACGAGTTTCTGGAGACGAGTTTCTGAAGACGAGTTTCTGGAGACGAGTTTCTGAAGACGAGTTTCTGGAGACGAGTTTCTGAAGACGAGTTTCTGGAGACGAGTTTCTGAAGAAAAGTTTCTGGAGACGAGTTTCTGGAGACGAGTTTCTGGAGACGAGTTTCTGAAGACGAGTTTCTGGAGACGAGTTTCTGAAGACGAGTTTCCGAAGACGAATTCCTGGAGACGAGTTTCTGGAGACGAGTTTCTGAAGACGAGTTTCTGGAGACGAGTTTCTGGAGACGAGTTTCTGAAGACGAGTTTCTGGAGACGAGTTTCTGAAGACGAGTTTCTGGAGACGAGTTTCTGAAGAAAAGTTTCTGGAGACGAGTTTCTGGAGACGAATTCCTGGAGACGAGTTTCTGGAGACGAGTTTCTGAAGACGAATTCCTGGAGACGAGTTTCTGGAGACGAGTTTCTGAAGACGAATTCCTGGAGACGAGTTTCTGGAGACGAGTTTCTGGAGACGAGTTTCTGGAGATGAGTTTCCGAAGACGAATTCCTGGAGACGAGCTTCTGGAGACGAGTTTCTGGAGACAAGTTTCTGAAGACGAGTTTCTGGAGTCAAATTCCTGGAGACGAGTTTCTGAAGACGAGTTTCTGGAGACGAGTTTCCGAAGACGAGTTTCTGGACACGAGTTTCTGGACACGAGTTTCTGGACACGAGTTTCTGGAGTCAAATTCCTGGAGACGAGTTTCTGAAGACGAGTTTCTGGAGACGAGTTTCTGGAGACGAGTTTCTGAAGACGAGTTTCTGGAGACGAGTTTCTGAAGACGAGTTTCTGGAGACGAGTTTCTGAAGAAAAGTTTCTGGAGACGAGTTTCTGGAGACGAGTTTCTGGAGACGAATTCCTGGAGACGAGTTTCTGGAGACGAGTTTCTGAAGACGAATTACTGGAGACGAGTTTCTGGAGACGAGTTTCTGAAGACGAGTTTCTGGAGACGAGTTTCTGAAGACGAGTTTCTGGAGACGAGTTTCTGAAGACGAATTCCTGGAGACGAGTTTCTGGAGACGAGTTTCTGAAGACGAATTCCTGGAGACGAGTTTCTGAAGACGAGTTTCTGGAGACGAGTTTCTGAAGACGAGTTTCTGGAGACGAGTTTCTGAAGACGAGTTTCTGGAGACGAGTTTCTGAAGACGAGTTTCTGGAGACGAGTTTCTGAAGACGAATTCCTGGAGACGAGTTTCTGGAGACGAGTTTCTGAAGACGAATTCCTGGAGACGAGTTTCTGAAGACGAGTTTCTGGAGACGAGTTTCTGAAGACGAATTCCTGGAGACGAGTTTCTGAAGACGAATTCCTGGAGACGAGTTTCTGGAGACGAGTTTCTGGAGACGAGTTTCTGGAGACGAGTTTCTGAAGACGAATTCCTGGAGACGAGTTTCCGAAGATGAATTTCTGAAGACGAGTTTCTGGAGACGAGTTTCCGAAGATGAATTTCTGAAGACTGGTCTCTTCTGCTTCTGTGATTAAACTCATTCGTTGAAATTACTGGGTCTGCTTTTCATTTACAATCAGATCCAGTCTGCACTAATAAGCAGTCACACCATCCCTGGTCTCATCATCTTCTCCCATATATTGTTTTACTGACAGGTCTTAACAGGTCACTTCTTGGGTGTAACTCGTCATTAACTGGTTGCACTGGTGACTTACTGCCCATTATATACAATACATGTTAGGATGGAGTTAGCATAATGGTAATACTGTGTTTGCACGATGTTAATACACTGCTAGCATGATGTTAGCATTGCACTAGCATGGTTTTAGCATTATGCTAGCACGTTTATATGGTGTTTACACTGTGCAAAAATGCTGTTAGTATGATGATAGCATAGTTTTTGCATGATGCAACATGGTGTTAGCATGATTCTATTATATTCAATTCTATAGCATAGTGTTTGCATGATAAAAACTTAGTGTTAGCATGATGCTATCACGGTGTTACTATGACAGCATGGTGTCTGCATCATGCAAACAGGGCGTTAGCATGTTGCAACCATGGTGTTTTCATGATTGTATTACCATAATGCTAGCATGATGCTAGTCTGTCAGATGGGGGATAAAAGATTTAGTATTTTTTTGGTCATTTCTTCAGGCATAGTAACATTTATGACTCTGGAAGTCCATTCTTTGGCATCTCCTGATGTCCCTAAATATCCTCAGATGTCCCATTGGCATTAATCACATTAAGACCAACCAGATTATTGTGGAGACATTCTACAGCTTTTTGGCTACATCTTATTCATGTTTTATCTCTGAATCGATGAGGAATTATTTATGTCCAAGATTAATCTTAGTTTAAACCAATGAAGCCATTGGTTAATGGTGGACTTGTCTGGAAACTCTGGTCAGTAGAAACTCCAGTTTGTCCTGGAGGTTCTTCTCTACATTCTGAGTGACAGTCGGTTAACAGAAGTCTCTGATATGTAGTGGTATGTGGTCTCTAATGGTCCTGGTCTCTCTGATAGTCTGTGGCTGTTAATCCTAATCTCTGTGTTTGCATCAACAATCAGTCTCATGTCCAATTATATCAATGTATAATCAGAGATTAAAGGATTTCTAGTCCATCAGATTAATTCCCAACTTTCTCTCACTCTCTCGTTCTCTATCTCTCTCTCTCTCTATATATATATATATATATCTCCCCTACCCCTCCCCTTTTTCTTTCTCTCTCTTTCTCTCTCCCCCCATCCTTTTCCCTCTCTTTCTCTCTCCCCTTTTTTACTTCACAATCTGTTCTTTCTCTCATCTCACTCTTTGGCCTTTTCTAGTTTCTTGCATCTATTTTTATTTCCACTTTCTTTTCTTAAATCTGTTTAAATCAAACATCCAGAGTTCCTATCTAAACAAATTTTCTGTCTCATAGATGTTTCTGTTATTTTCTAATAAATGATCTGATTATCAGAGAAAGTGTCAGATTATTTACAGCGAAATCATCAGATTATAATTACAGAAATCACCAGATTATTTTCAGAAATCAACATATTATTATTATTAGAAAAATAAACAAGAGTAAAATCAGTAAAAATCAGATTATTAACAAAAAATCATCAGATTAAGAGACATCAACAGATTTTTAGAGAAATCAACAAAATATCAACAGAGAAATAAACAGATTATGTGAAAAATCATCAGATTATCAGAGTTTAATTTGTAGAGAAATGATCAGACTATTAGAAAAATCAACAGATTACTATCAGAAAAATCACTAGATTAACAGAAAAATCAGCATATATAGAAATGACCTGTTCATTAACAAAGAAATCACCAGATTATTATCAAATAAATCATTAGACTATCAGAGAAATCAACAGATTATTATCAGAGAATCGTCAGATTATCTGAGAATCAACAGATTATTAAAGGTAATAGTAAAAACCCATTTCCATCACTATCGAGTAAATCTACATCAACCCTCCTCTTACTTTTATTTATTTGTCTTCTGATGGCAACATTTTGCATTAAAGAGTACAAACCTGGACCTCTATTTGGTCCTCTAACCCGGACCTCTGTCTGGTCTTCTAACCTGGTCTTCTATCTGTACCTCTACCCTGTCTTTGATCTGTACCTCTACCTGGACCTATACCTGGTTCTCTATCTGGACTACTACCTGGAACTCTACGTAGTTTTCTACATGGACCTCAGCGTGGTCCTCTATCTGGACCTCTACGTGGTCCTCTACCTGGACCTCTATGTGATCCTCTACCTGGACCTCTACGTGGTCCTCTACCTGGACCTCTACGTGATCCTCTACCTGGACCTCTACGTGGTCCTCTATCTGGACCTCTACGTGGTCCTCTATCTGGACCTCTACGTGTTCCTCTACCTGGACCTCTACGTGGTCCTCTATCTGGACCTCTATGTGTTCCTCTATCTGGACCTCTACGTGGTCCTCTACCTGGACCTCTACGTGGTCCTCTATCTGGACCTCTACGTGTTCCTCTACCTGGACCTCTACGTGGTCCTCTATCTGGACCTCTATGTGTTCCTCTATCTGGACCTCTACGTGGTCCTCTACCTGGACCTCTACGTGGTCCTCTATCTGGACCTCTACGTGTTCCTCTACCTGGACCTCTACGTGTTCCTCTATCTGGACCTCTACGTGGTCCTCTACCTGGACCTCTACGTGATCCTCTATCTGGACCTCTACGTGTTCCTCTACCTGGACCTCTATGTGTTCCTCTACCTGGACCTCTATGTGTTCCTCTACCTGGACCTCTACGTGTTCCTCTACCTGGACCTCTACGTGGTCCTCTACCTGGACCTCTACGTGTTCCTCTATCTGGACCTCTACGTGGTCCTCTACCTGGACCTCTATGTGTTCCTCTACCTGGACCTCTACGTGTTCCTCTACCTGGACCTCTACGTGGTCCTCTATCTGGACCTCTACGTGATCCTCTATCTGGACCTCTATGTGTTCCTCTATCTGGACCTCTATGTGTTCCTCTACCTGGACCTCTACGTGGTCCTCTACCTGGACCTCAATGTGTTTCTCTACCTGGACCCTCTACGTGGTCCTCTACCTGGACCTCTACCTGGACCTCCACGTGATCCCCTACCTGGACCTCTACGTGGTCCTCTACCTGGACCTCTACGTGTTCCTCTATCTGGACCTCTACGTGGCCCTCTACCTGGACCTCTACGTGGTCCTCTACCTGGACATTTATGTGGTCCTATACCTGGACCTCTACTTGGCCCTCCACCTGGTGCTCTTCCTGGTCCTCTACCTGGAGCTCTAAGTGGTCCTATATCTGGACCTATACCTGGACCTCTACCTGGCCCACTATGTAGTCCTCTACCTGGACCTCTAACCTGGTTCTCTACCTGATCCTCTGGCTAGATCTCTGCCTGGTCCTCTATTTGGACCTCTACCTGGGCCTCTATGTAGTCCTCTACCTGGACCTGTACTTGGTCCTCTACCTGGACCTCTACCTGGTTCTCTACCTAGTCCTTTAGCTAGACCTCTACCTAGGCTTCTACCTGGTCCTTAATCTAGTTCTCTACCTGGACCTCTAAGTGGTCCTAAACCTGGACCTATATCTGGCCCTCTACCTGGTCCTCTATGTAATCCTCTACCTGGACCTGTACTTGGATCTCTACCTGATCCTTTATCTCGACTTCTACTTGAACTTCTAACTGGTCCTCTACCTGTACCTCTATGAGGTCCTCTACCTTGACCTCTATGTGGTCATCTACCTGGACCTCTCTGGGGTCCTGTACCTGGACCTCTATCTCGTACTGTACCTATACCTCTGCCTGGACCTCTACATGGACCTCTACCTGGTCTTCTATCTGGACGTCAATATGGACGTCTACGTGGTTCTCTACCTGGACCTCTACGTGGTCTTCTACCTGGACCTCTAAGTGGTCCTATATCCGGACCTCTACATGGTCATATATCTTCTTTCTGGACCTCTACCTAGACCTCCACCTGGTCATCTTCCTGGACCCCTACCTAAGTCTCTTATCTGGACCTCTACTTGGTCCTCTATCTGGTTCTATACCTGGACCTCTATCTGTACCTTTTACCTAGTCCTCTGTCTCGATCTCTTAACTGGACATCCACCTGGACCTCTACCTTATCCTCTTTCTGGACCTCTACCTAGTCCTTTATCTGGACCTCTTCCTGCTACACTACCTGGTTCTCTATCTGGCTTTATACCTGGACCTTTATCTGGACCTCTATCTGGACTTCTATATAGACCTCTACCTGGACCTCTATCTATACCTTTACCTTGTCCTTAGTCTGGACCCCTACCTGATCCTCTTTTTGGACCTCTACCTGAGTTTCTATCTGGACCTCTACCTAGTCCTCTATCTGGACCTCTACGTGGTCCTCTATCTGATTCTATACCTGGACCTCAATCTGGATTTCTATATTGACCTCTACCTCGACCTCTATCTGTACCTTTACCTAGTCCTCTGTCTGGACCTCTACCTAATCCTCTTCCTAGACCTCTACTTGGACCTCTACCTGATCCTCTTTCTGGACGTCTACTTGCTCCTGTACCTGGACCTTGAGCCGGACTTGGAAGGCTTCTTTCTGGAAAGCACATTATTCAAAACTTTTAAACATTTCTTTATAAAAAAAAAAGATCAGGCTTGATCCCAGTCTGACCCAGATTCTGTAGAAACTCCTGTAGATGATCCAGACTCAGGGTCCGTAATGTGTGTGGTCTCCCATGTTTCTGCATGAACTTCCTACAACATCTGGACTCCTGATAAAGACGTGCTTTGTGGACATCAGGTCCTCACACCCCCCCTCATAGAGCCTGTTTACATCAAAGCACATCTCTGGGTGATTTTGCGTCTTTCTCTCCATTGTGTCTGCTTTTCTAACCGGTTCATTCTTGCTTTGTTTCCTACATCCCTCGTATGGGGAAACCTAAATACAGACATGATTCTGATCCTGGAGACATTTCTCACATGACAAAATGATGTCTTGGTCATGATTTCAGGGTTCCCGGTTGCCATGGTATCACCACCTATAAAACAGAACGCATCGTTAGCGTTAGGTTCCTGAACCTAACACGATCATCATCTCTTTAATAGACCTGGTCAAACCTGGAACACGCTTGAACGCACCATCAGTGTAAAGTTCCTGAAGCTACAGCTAAAAATTCACAGAAAGAATAGCTGAAAGTGTTGAACCTCCTAAAAATGTTAAGTTAGACATTTCAGGGAGTAATGGGTCAGGTTTGCACCAGAAATGTCTCTGTAGGGACCTTATGGATCTTTCCTTGTAATGAGTCTAATGTTGAGAGTTAGAGGATGAATATAAGTGCCGATGTTGACTAATCCTGTTTCGCTTGTCATGTTGTTTGCAGTGTGTGTGGCATGGTTCCAGGCCTCAGCAGCGTTCTGCTGCCTCGCATGAACCCCTTCGTCCTGATTAACGTGGCCGGAGCTCTCTCCCTCTGCACCACCTACATGCTGATAGAAATCAAGTAAGGATTAATGTGAAAATCCCTGACCTTGGCTGCTGCTCTGACACCACACCACTTTGTTTTGTTGGTGAAATAACTTCGTCATATTCATCTGGCCTGAAACTTGATCCTGAAACGAGTTGGTGCACCAACCTTTGTTCAAAGCTAGAACAAAACGGGCTGAGATTACCTTAAAGGAGATGAATGAAAGTCGTCCAGGCTTGTGGAGTAAACAGCTGTAGCTGTTGTAGAAATGAAATAAAGATTAACATTTAAATTCTCCACATTTCTGTGGATGATGATAATATTTGGTTTAACAGGTAAACAAAGTTTACAGAAAGCCAAAAAATGGCTCCACCTGTTCTCCTCACGGCATGTTTTCATCATCCCCAACCAAGGTTCACTGGATCTGAGAAAACAAAATTCTGCTTTTTCATCGTGAATTCTGCTGTCTGTCCCGCAGGACTTCTGTTCTTCTGGATAAAATCACAATTACTGGAAAAGTTCTTTTGGAACAGCTTCCCTCCAAATTCACTGTTTTCTGCCCGTTACATTCATTTCATTGGACAAAGACAGCTGTCAGTCATTTTGTGTCCCAGATAATTCCCACATGCCACATGCAACATGCCATGATGTGTTTAAGATTCCTGCTGTAATAGACGTTCTACTAACTGCTGTTCTGAGGATGAGCTGGGCCCTTCAGAGAGTCTGTATGAGCGTTAACTGTACCATCTACAAATCAGAACTCAGCAGAGACGAGTGTAAACTCCTCCAAGCTTTACCAGATCTCACATCTCTGTCCAACAAGTCACTGTTAGGTACTTTTCTCAGTTCAGACATCCTTTTTCTCACATTTTCCCCACATTTCAGACTTTTTCTCAGTTCAGACTATGTTTTATCATAGTTCAGACTTTATTTTCTCACACTTTCATCTCAATTTTTCTGTTCACACTTTATTTTTACCCACATGACAGTTTTTTTTTCCCTCACAATTTAGACCTTTTTTTAAATTTTTATTTAGACTTTAAATTGTAGTCCCTTTATGCCAAACTTTCCACCAATCAGAGAGCTTAAACTGACAGTAATGTTCATCAGGAGCAGAAAAAGAGAAGCAAGTGATCAGAAAAGCATAAAAATAATGATCCTCTATGGCTGGAATAAAGCCAAGAAGACGTTTGGGATGCAGTTGAGGTGGAGGTGCTGCAATGAGGTTAGAAGGTAGATAGTAGCAGGAAGAAGTTTGTGTTGTGCGTTTGTTTCAATGCCATTTTTTTCTCCTAAGTAAATAACCTATACAGGATGTTTGTTCTCTGCCATCTGTAACATCAGTAACTACACCGCTGTGGACACGGCGTCGGCGGTGGCCATCGCCCTCATGACCTTCGGAACAATGTATCCCATGAGCGTCTACAGTGGTAAAGTTCTCCTCCAGACCACGCCCTCCCACATCATCGGACAGCTCGACAAACTCCTCAGAGAGGTGAGCAGACACCCGCCCCAATTCACTTAAGCTTTATTTATACACCTTCATTACAGCATATACAACATTTTACAAACACGATTAATTCAAGCCGGTTCATTGTGAGCCAGTTCAAACCCGTTAATCCTGTTCATAATAACTGTGTTTATATAAGCTGAAAACATGAACCCAGCGGATGAATATCACCTGTTGGAGTCGACTCATTCTAGTTTGGTTTGTCTCCCATCAGGTGTCGACGCTGGACGGAGTTTTGGAAGTTCGTAACGAGCACTTCTGGACTGTTGGATTTGGATCTCTGGTATGTCATAAAATCCCTTAGATCTACAGGTGGAGGGTGGAGCAGTAGATCTACAGGTGTAGGGTGGAGCAGTAGATCTACAGGTGGAGGGTGGAGCAGTAGATCTACAGGTGGAGGGTGGAGCAGTGGATCTACAGGTGGAGGGTGGAGCAGTAGATCTACAGGTGTAGGGTGGAGCAGTAGATCTACAGGTGGAGGGTGGAGCAGTAGATCTACAGGTGTAGGGTGGAGCAGTGGATCTACAGGTGTAGGGTGGAGCAGTGGATCTACAGGTGTAGGGTGGAGCAGTGGATCTACAGGTGGAGGGTGGAGCAGTAGATCTACAGGTGTAGGGTGGAGCAGTAGATCTACAGGTGTAGGGTGGAGCAGTGGATCTACAGGTGTAGGGTGGAGCAGTAGATCTACAGGTGTAGGGTGGAGCAGTGGATCTACAGGTGTAGGGTGGAGCAGTAGATCTACAGGTGTAGGGTGGAGCAGTGGATCTACAGGTGGAGGGTGGAGCAGTGGATCTACAGGTGGAGGGTGGAGCAGTAGATCTACAGGTGTAGGGTGGAGCAGTGGATCTACAGGTGTAGGGTGGAGCAGTAGATCTACAGGTGTAGGGTGGAGCAGTGGATCTACAGGTGTAGGGTGGAGCAGTAGATCTACAGGTGGAGGGTGGAGCAGTAGATCTACAGGTGGAGGGTGGAGCAGTAGATCTACAGGTGGAGGGTGGAGCAGTAGATCTACAGGTGTAGGGTGGAGCAGTGGATCTACAGCTGGAGGGTGGAGCAGTAGATCTACAGGTGTAGGGTGGAGCAGTAGATCTACAGGTGGAGGGTGGAGCAGTAGATCTACAGGTGGAGGGTGGAGCAGTAGATCTACAGGTGGAGGGTGGAGCAGTAGATCTACAGGTGGAGGGTGGAGCCGTAGATCTACAGGTGGAGGGTGGAGCCGTAGATCTACAGGTGGAGGGTGGAGCAGTAGATCTACAGGTGGAGGGTGGAGCAGTAGATCTACAGCTGGAGGGTGGAGCAGTAGATCTACAGGTGTAGGGTGGAGCAGTAGATCTACAGGTGGAGGGTGGAGCCGTAGATCTACAGGTGGAGGGTGGAGCAGTAGATCTACAGGTGGAGGGTGGAGCAGTAGATCTACAGGTGGAGGGTGGAGCCGTAGATCTACAGGTGGAGGGTGGAGCCGTAGATCTACAGGTGGAGGGTGGAGCAGTAGATCTACAGGTGGAGGGTGGAGCAGTAGATCTACAGGTGGAGGGTGGAGCAGTAGATCTACAGGTGGAGGGTGGAGCAGTAGATCTACAGCTGGAGGGTGGAGCAGTAGATCTACAGCTGGAGGGTGGAGCAGTAGATCTACAGGTGGAGGGTGGAGCAGGAAATCTACAGGTGTAGGATGGAGCAGTAGATCTACAGGTGGAGGGTGGAGCAGGAAATCTACAGTTGGAGGATGGACCAGTAGATCTACAGGTGGAGGGTGGAGCAGTAGATCTACAGGTGGAGGGTGGAGCAGTAGATCTACAGCTGGAGGGTGGAGCAGTAGATCTACAGGTGGAGGGTGGAGCAGTAGATCTACAGGTGGAGGGTGGAGCAGGAAATCTACAGGTGGAGGGTGGAGCAGTAGATCTACAGGTGGAGGGTGGAGCAGTAGATCTACAGGTGTAGGGTGGAGCAGTGGATCTACAGGTGGAGGGTGGAGCAGTAGATCTACAGGTGGAGGGTGGAGCCGTAGATCTACAGGTGTAGGGTGGAGCAGTAGATCTACAGGTGGAGGGTGGAGCAGTAGATCTACAGGTGGAGGGTGGAGCAGGAAATCTACAGGTGTAGGATGGAGCAGTAGATCTACAGGTGGAGGGTGGAGCAGGAAATCTACAGGTGTAGGATGGACCAGTAGATCTACAGGTGTAGGATGGAGCAGTAGATCTACAGGTGGAGGGTGGAGCAGTAGATCTACAGGTGGAGGGTGGAGCAGTAGATCTACAGCTGGAGGGTGGAGCAGTAGATCTACAGGTGGAGGGTGGAGCAGTAGATCTACAGGTGTAGGGTGGAGCAGTAGATCTACAGGTGGAGGGTGGAGCAGGAAATCTACAGGTGGAGGGTGGAGCTGTAGATCTACAGGTGGAGGGTGGAGCAGTAGATCTACAGGTGGAGGGTGGAGCAGTAGATCTACAGGTGTAGGGTGGAGCAGTAGATCTACAGGTGTAGGGTGGAGCAGTAGATCTACAGGTGGAGGGTGGAGCAGGAAATCTACAGGTGGAGGGTGGAGCTGTAGATCTACAGGTGGAGGGTGGAGCAGTAGATCTACAGGTGGAGGGTGGAGCAGTAGATCTACAGGTGGAGGGTGGAGCAGGAAATCTACAGGTGGAGGATGGAGCAGTAGATCTATAGGTGGAGGGTGGAGCAGTAGATCTACAGGTGTAGGATGGAGCAGGAAATCTACAGGTGGAGGGTGGAGCAGTAGATCTACAGGTGTAGGATGGAGCAGTAGATCTACAGGTGGAGGGTGGAGCAGTAGATCTACAGGTGGAGGGTGGAGCAGTAGATCTACAGCTGGAGGGTGGAGCAGTAGATCTACAGGTGGAGGGTGGAGCAGTAGATCTACAGGTGGAGGGTGGAGCCGTAGATCTACAGGTGTAGGGTGGAGCAGTAGATCTACAGGTGGAGGGTGGAGCAGTAGATCTACAGGTGGAGGGTGGAGCAGTAGATCTACAGGTGTAGGATGGAGCAGGAAATCTACAGGTGTAGGATGGAGCAGTAGATCTATAGGTGGAGGGTGGAGCAGTAGATCTACAGGTGTAGGATGGACCAGTAGATCTACAGGTGGAGGGTGGAGCAGTAGATCTACAGGTGGAGGGTGGAGCAGTAGATCTACAGGTGGAGGGTGGAGCAGTAGATCTACAGGTGGAGGGTGGAGCAGGAAATCTACAGGTGGAGGATGGAGCAGTAGATCTACAGGTGGAGGGTGGAGCAGTAGATCTACAGGTGTAGGATGGAGCAGGAAATCTACAGGTGGAGGGTGGAGCAGTAGATCTACAGGTGTAGGATGGAGCAGTAGATCTATAGGTGGAGGGTGGAGCAGGAAATCTACAGGTGTAGGATGGAGCAGTAGATCTACAGGTGTAGGATGGAGCAGGAAATCTACAGGTGGAGGGTGGAGCAGTAGATCTACAGGTGTAGGATGGAGCAGTAGATCTACAGGTGTAGGATGGAGCAGGAAATCTACAGGTGGAGGGTGGAGCAGTAGATCTACAGGTGGAGGGTGGAGCAGTAGATCTACAGGTGTAGGATGGAGCAGGAAATCTACAGGTGGAGGGTGGAGCAGTAGATCTACAGGTGTAGGATGGAGCAGTAGATCTACAGGTGTAGGATGGAGCAGGAAATCTACAGGTGGAGGGTGGAGCAGTAGATCTACAGGTGGAGGGTGGAGCAGTAGATCTACAGGTGTAGGATGGAGCAGTAGATCTATAGGTGGAGGGTGGAGCAGGAAATCTACAGGTGTAGGATGGAGCAGTAGATCTACAGGTGTAGGATGGAGCAGGAAATCTACAGGTGTAGGATGGAGCAGGAGATCTACAGGTGTAGGATGGAGCAGTAGATCTACAGGTGTAGGATGGAGCAGTAAATCTACAGGTGTAGGATGGAGCAGTAGATCTACAGGTGTAGGATGGAGCAGGAAATCTACAGGTGGAGGGTGGAGCAGGAAATCTACAGGTGTAGGATGGAGCAGTATATCTACAGGTGTAGGATGGAGCAGGAAATCTACAGGTGTAGGATGGACCAGTAGATCTACAGGTGTAGGATGGAGCAGGAAATCTACAGGTGTAGGATGGAGCAGTAGATCTACAGGTGTAGGATGGAGCAGGAAATCTACAGGTGTAGGATGGAGCAGTAGATCTACAGGTGTAGGGTGGAGCAGTAGATCTACAGGTGTAGGATGGAGCAGGAAATCTACAGGTGTAGGATGGAGCAGTAGATCTACAGGTGTAGGATGGAGCAGGAAATCTACAGGTGTAGGATGGAGCAGTAGATCTACAGGTGTAGGATGGAGCAGGAAATCTACAGGTGTAGGATGGAGCAGTAGATCTACAGGTGTAGGATGGAGCAGGAAATCTACAGGTGTAGGGTGGAGCAGTAGATCTACAGGTGTAGGGTGGAGCAGTAGATCTACAGGTGGAGGGTGGAGCAGGAAATCTACAGGTGTAGGATGGAGCAGTAGATCTACAGGTGTAGGGTGGAGCAGTAGATCTACAGGTGGAGGGTGGAGCAGTAGATCTACAGGTGGAGGGTGGAGCAGGAAATCTACAGGTGGAGGATGGAGCAGTAGATCTACAGGTGGAGGGTGGAGCAGTAGATCTACAGGTGGAGGGTGGAGCAGTAGATCTACAGGTGGAGGGTGGAGCAGTAGATCTACAGGTGGAGGGTGGAGCAGTAGATCTACAGGTGGAGGGTGGAGCAGGAAATCTACAGGTGGAGGATGGAGCAGTAGATCTACAGGTGGAGGGTGGAGCAGTAGATCTACAGGTGTAGGATGGAGCAGGAAATCTACAGGTGGAGGGTGGAGCAGTAGATCTACAGGTGTAGGATGGAGCAGTAGATCTACAGGTGTAGGATGGAGCAGGAAATCTACAGGTGTAGGATGGAGCAGGAGATCTACAGGTGTAGGATGGAGCAGGAAATCTACAGGTGGAGGGTGGAGCAGTAGATCTACAGGTGGAGGGTGGAGCAGTAGATCTACAGGTGTAGGATGGAGCAGTAGATCTATAGGTGGAGGGTGGAGCAGGAAATCTACAGGTGTAGGATGGAGCAGTAGATCTACAGGTGTAGGATGGAGCAGGAAATCTACAGGTGTAGGATGGAGCAGTAGATCTACAGGTGTAGGATGGAGCAGGAAATCTACAGGTGGAGGGTGGAGCAGTAGATCTACAGGTGTAAGATGGAGCAGTAGATCTACAGGTGGAGGGTGGAGCAGTAGATCTACAGGTGTAGGATGGAGCAGGAAATCTATAGGTGGAGGGTGGAGCAGGAAATCTACAGCTGGAGGGTGGAGCAGTAGATCTACAGGTGGAGGGTGTAGCAGTAGATCTACAGGTGGAGGGTGTAGCAGGAAATCTACAGGTGTAGGATGGAGCAGTAGATCTACAGGTGGAGGGTGGAGCAGTAGATCTACAGGTGGAGGGTGGAGCAGTAGATCTACAGGTGGAGGGTGGAGCAGTAGATCTACAGGTGGAGGGTGGAGCAGTAGATCTACAGGTGGAGGGTGGAGCAGTAGATCTACAGGTGGAGGGTGGAGCAGGAAATCTACAGGTGTAGGATGGAGCAGTAGATCTACAGGTGGAGGGTGGAGCAGTAGATCTACAGGTGGAGGGTGGAGCAGGAAATCTACAGGTGTAGGATGGAGCAGTAGATCTACAGGTGGAGGGTGGAGCAGTAGATCTACAGGTGTAGGATGGAGCAGTAGATCTACAGGTGGTGTTTGCTGTGGTTACAGGTAAATTTGTTCGGGCTGGTGTGTATAACTGATCAGATGTGGTATAAATGGAAACATTGATAATTTTTTAATGATCAGATGCAGTTAAGCTGAAGCCTGCAGCTACACCGTCTTACATTCAGTTTCTGAAATTTCCTGCCTCATGAAGGTCAAACTGAATTTGTTTGGTTTCTGAAACGAGTCAGTCATCATCAGGATGTAGCGGTGATTCCTCCCACCGCCTCCAGAGGGCGCAGCATCCTCTATTTACCTCTGTTTACCCTGACTCTGCTGCTGTTGTCGTCTACGACGTTGCCGCGGTAACACAAGCGCTCCTTGTTTGCCCACCACTAACGGAGCAGCTGTCCAAACTCATTTGACCCTCTGACTGCACCCGTGCCCCATGGGCACGCTCGCTGTGTGTGTGTGTGTGTGTGTGTGTGTGTGTGTGTGTGTGTGTGTGTGTGTGTGTGTGTGTGTGTGTGTGTGTGTGTGTGTGTGTGTGTGCGTGCGTGCGTGCGTGTGTGTGTGTGAGAGTGTGATTGTGGTTTTGTCCTTTCGAGGTCTGAATGTTCCCGTGAGGAAATGAAAACGAGGAAATGAGGCCACAGCAGAAACGTCACAGTTTACAGGGCAGAACCTGGAAAACCGTGGTCTGGTGCTCCTGATGTGGTCCTGCTGTGGTCCTAGTGTGGTTCTAAAGAGTCCTGCTGTGGTCCTAGTGTGGTTCTAAAGAGTCCTAGTGTGGTTCTAAAGAGTCCTGCTGTGGTCCTAGTGTGGTTCTAAAGAGTCCTAGTGTGGTTCTAAAGAGTCCTGCTGTGGTCCTAGTGTGGTTCTAAAGAGTCCTAGTGTGGTTCTAAAGAGTCCTGCTGTGGTCCTAGTGTGGTTCTAAAGAGTCCAGATGTGGTCCTGGTGTGGTTCTAAAGAGTCCTGCTGTGGTCCTAGTGTGGTTCTAAAGAGTCCTGCTGTGGTCCTAGTGTGGTTCTAAAGAGTCCAGATGTGGTCCTGGTGTGGTTCTAAAGAGTCCTGATGTGGTCTTGATTTGGTTCTGATGTGGTCCTGATGTGGTCCTGATTTGGTACTGATGAGTCCAGATGTGGTCCTGATGAGTCCTGATGTGGTCTGATGTGGTTCTGATGTGGTCCTGATGTGGTCCTGATGAGTCCAGATGTGGTCCTGATGAGTCCTGATGTGGTCCTGATGTGGTCTGATGTGGTTCTGATGTGGTCCTGATGTGGTCCTGATGAGTCCTGATGTGGTCCTGATGTGGTTCTGACGTGGTCCTGATGAGTCCTGATAAGTCCTGATGTGGTCTTGATTTGGTTCTAATGTGGTCCTGATGTGGTCCTGATTTGGTACTGATGTGGTCCTGATGTGGTCCTAATGAGTCCTGATGTGATTCTGATGTGGTCCTGATGTGGTCCTGATGAGTCCTGATAAGTCCTGATGTGGTCTTGATTTGGTTCTAATGTGGTCCTGATGTGGTCCTGATGTGGTCCTGATGTAGTTCTGACAGCATCACTTAGACCAGATTTCTCTCCTTTGTCTCTCGTTTCCATGGAGACGTCCAGATTTGAATGTCTTTCATGTGTTTCAGGCTGGCTCCGCCCACGTCCGGATTCGCCGGGATGCCAATGAACAGCTGGTTCTGGCCCACGTCACCAACCGCTTGCTGCCCCTGGTGTCCACACTGACCGTCCAGATCTTTAAAGACGACTGGACCCGTCCCCTGCTCACAGGAACCCTGTCCTCCGCCTCCGGGGCCCCCCCTCAGGGATCGGGTGAAGGCTACCCGTCCTCCTCTGTGCCTCCTGGTCTGCTGAACCCGCTGACCTCCACCCCATCCAAACCCGGTGGGCCTCCTCCTGAGTTTTCCTTCAACTCTCCTGGCAGGAACGCTCAGCCAGTGCTCCTCCCCGCCCCGGGTCACCACAGGCCCTACGGAGGCCTGGGACTCGCCTACGGAGCACCACCCTACAGGGGGGTCCTAAGTCAGGGCCTGGCCAGGCCTAGTGCCGGGCTGGAACTCGGTGTCCAAGGTCTGGGACCTGGATTTGGACTGGGTCTGAGGGGGAGCGGCGTCACGTCGTCGCATGGCTACAGGACTGCATTTGGAGCCTCAATGGCTCCACTCCAGTTCGGAACCAGCAACCCTCCGACCCACCAGTCCCAGTTCAGTCAGTACAGACCCTGACTGGACCAAATCTTTGAGGTCACTTCCTGTTTCAGGCTGGACATGACGTTTACCTTCCTGAGGAAGACTCTGGTCTGAATTTGTGTGATGAGGATTTTTATGGTTGATGATGGTTTGATTCCAGGAAAACAAACGGAAGAAGATCGACTTCCATCAGGTGTCCTCCTCATCATCACCTTCATCATCATCATTTGACTTCTCAGAAACATCATGTTGGAAAAAATGATTTATTTGTATTATTTCTATTTTTTAACAACTTTTTTTCTCTTTTCATTTTTTCTGCTTGTTTTTTCTTCAAATGTCTGATCAGATGATCAGAGACGTTCCAGATGTCTTTGTTTCTGACTGTTAGATCTGAAAATCTTCTTACAACATGACGCAATGTAGCAGACATCCGCACATAGACGTCAGGGTGTAACCGTGGGAACGTGGACATCATGATGAGGATGTCGGGGTGTAACCGTGGAAACGTGGACATCATGATGAGGATGTCGGGGTGTAACCGTGGGAACGTGGACATCATGATGAGGATGTCGGGGTGTAACCGTGGGAACGTGGACATCATGATGCGGATGTCGGGGTGTAACCGTGGAAACGTGGACATCATGATGAGGATGTCGGGGTGTAACCGTGGGAACGTAGACATCATGATGAGGATGTCGGGGTGTAACCGTGGGAACGTGGACATCATGATGAGGATGTCGGGTGTAACCGTGGGAACGTGGACATCATGATGAGGATGTCGGGGTGTAACCGTGGGAACGTGGACATCATGATGAGGATGTCGGGGTGTAACCGTGGGAACGTGGACATCATGATGAGGATGTCGGGGTGTAACCGTGGAAACGTGGACATCATGATGAGGATGTCGGGGTGTAACCGTGGGAACGTGGACATCATGATGAGGATGTCGGGGTGTAACCGTGGGAACGTGGACATCATGATGCGGATGTCGGGGTGTAACCGTGGAAACGTGGACATCATGATGAGGATGTCGGGGTGTAACCGTGGGAACGTGGACATCATGATGCGGATGTCGGGGTGTAACCGTGGAAACGTGGACATCATGATGAGGATGTCGGGGTGTAACCGTGGGAACGTGGACATCATGATGAGGATGTCGGGGTGTAACCGTGGGAACGTGGATATCATGATGAGGATGTCGGGGTGTAACCGTGGGAACGTGGACATCATGATGAGGATGTCGGGGTGTAACCGTGGAAACGTGGACATCATGATGAGGATGTCGGGGTGTAACCGTGGGAACGTGGACATCATGATGAGGATGTCGGGGTGTAACCGTGGGAACGTGGACATCATGATGAGGATGTCGGGATGTAATCATGGAAAACGTAGACGTCTGCATGTAGGTGTCAGGATGTCACCTGAGATCGGGGATTAGACTCGTACTTTCTTGCTGTCCTGAGTTTGGTTTCACATCATTTGCCATGAAGAATTATTTTGTGCAGCCAGGCTAACAGGCTACATCAGGGTTAACAGGTTACCTCAAGGCTAACAACCAGGCTAACAGGCTACATTAATGTTAACAGGTTACTTCAAGGCAAACAACCAGGCTAAAAATGGTACATCAAGGCTAACAACTAGGCTAACAAGCTACAGCCAATCTAACAATAAGGCTAACAGGCTACATTACGGTTAACAGGTTACATCAAGGCAAACAACCCGGCTAACAAGTTACATCAAGGCAAACAAACAGGCTAACAAGTTACATCAAGGCAAACAACCAGGCTAACAAGTTACATCAAGGCAAACAACCAGGCTAACAAGTTACATCAAGGCAAACAACCAGGCTAACAAGTTACATCAAGGCAAACAACCAGGCTAACAAGTTACATCAAGGCAAACAACCAGGCTAACAAGTTACATCAAGGCAAACAACCAGGCTAAAAGGCTACATCAAAGCTAACAATAAGGCTAACAGGCTACATCAAAGTAATAACCAGGCTAAAGGGCCATATCAAGGCTAACAACCAGGTTAGCAGGCTACATCAAGGCTAACAACCAGGTTAGCAGGCTACATCAAGGCTAACAATTTACATCAAGGCTAACAACCAGGCTAATGGACTGCTTGACACTAACAGTGGGGCCAAGTCTAGTTTTGGGATTTCCAAGTCCAGTTTCTGACATTTTTTTTGCGATGTAGAAAAGCCATCCTGCCTTATGGGAGACCTCACCTTCCTCCTCTCATTCACCTCTTCCACCTCTTTTTCTCCCTATTCCTCCTCCTCATATTTCTGTGAAGCAGTTAACTTTCTGACATGATGTTTTTGTTCTACTTGGAATAAAATGTGGGAATGACGAGCTCCTGGGTTTTTCTCCATGTGAGTCTGGATGTTTCCAGAACTGAAGAGGAAAAATCAGTTCGCAGAATCTTCCTTAAAACTTCGTTAAACCAGATGCTGCCTTAACAGTCTGAGATGACTGCATGAAGTGGACAATATGAGGTCCATCCGTGTCTTTTTGACCCTAAGGTCGCCTCCCCTTGACCCCTGACTACTGCCGCCATGAGGCAAGCTGATGAGGTCACCTGACTCCTGATCCCATTACTGCACAAGACAAAGCACTATTGAACCACTTTTCCCATCTTTCCACACCAGTAAGCACTGGTCTTTGGTTTGTTTAGAACCAAACAAGGGGGGCGGAGGGTGGTCATCCCTCCTCATAATGACATGGATGGACAGACATTTTGTCTCCAAACATGAGAAAGACTCAAAGGTTTGTTCAGGTCATCATCGGGACCTGTGATTGGCTGTTGGATAGCTGGTGGAGCTTTTTTAAACTGATGTTTTTACCAGCAGTATTTATTTACAGACAGTGTACTTTAACAAACAACATGTGGTTGAGGATTGACAATCCGGCTACTGTGTTGTGTTTCGCTCCATATTGCGGTGGAGACATTGTTGCTGTGGCAACCAGATATCTGCTGTTATCGGCAGACACGGCAGAATGGACATCTGAACTGACTGTTCGACAGCGGCCCGCAGTTACCGATTAATGCATCTGCCTTGAAGTTAATTGGTTTCATGCCAGTTACTGTTTTCGTTACCTTCCTAAAGGCAGCAATGTGGGACAATTGAGAGCGTCATCTTCCTGCACACTGTGAAACTGTGCATTCGTGTTCCAGTGGTTATGCCAGTTTCACAGCTGTTTTCTGAAAACTAAAATAAAATTATTCATATGAACTTCAGAGAGAATAAAGTTGCCTTAATGTCTGATTTAATGGTCCAACATCATCATCATCACAGCAGAATGCCTCCACGACTCAGCAAAAATTGCAGCGCCCCCTCCCCAATCCAATAGGGGCTCCTAAACAGAGCAAACCCCCATTGACTCCCATGTTAAAAAGACCAACTTAATAGCAGAAATAAACAGCTGAAATTACAGCTGAAATAAACATGTTTACAGCAGAAATAAACATGTTAACAGCAGAAATAAACATGTTTACAGCAGAGATAAACATGTTTACAGCAGAAATAAACATGTTTACAGCAGAGATAAACATGTTTACAGCAGAGATAAACATGTTTACAGCAGGAATAAACATGTTCACAGCAGGAATAAACATGTTTACAGCAGGAATAAACATGTTCACAGCAGAAATAAACATGTTTACAGCAGAGATAAACATGTTTACAGCAGAGATAAACATGTTTACAGCAGAAGTAAACATGTTTACAGCAGAGATAAACATGTTTACAGCAGAGATAAACAGGTTTACAGCAGAAATAAACATGTTTACAGCAGGAATAAACATGTTTACAGCAGAAATAAACATGTTTACAGCAGGAATAAACATGTTCACAGCAGAAATAAACATGTTTACAGCAGGAATAAACATGTTCACAGCAGAAATAAACATGTTCACAGCAGAAATAAACATGTTTACAGCAGAAATAAACATGTTTACAGCAGAGATAAACATGTTTACAGCAGAAATAAACATGTTTACAGCAGGAATAAACATGTTCACAGCAGAAATAAACATGTTTACAGCAGGAATAAACATGTTTACAGCAGAGATAAACATGTTTACAGCAGAAATAAACATGTTTACAGCAGAAATAAACATGTTTACAGCCTGGTACAACACAAATACTTTAGGTTTAATAGGTCAGACAACTGTTGTTAAAATTAAAAGTAATTTCATCTTTATATTTGGCATATTTAGGGACGTGTCCTTTTGATTGACAGGTACCCAATATCACACTGGAAGAAGGCATGATGTAGAACCACGGGTTTTAGCTGGTTAACAGCATGACTTAGCTGTAGCCTGCTTAACTTCGTTAGCTCGGTTAGCTCTTAGCTACAAGCAGGAAGGAGTTTGCTAGATGTCAATCATCCACCATGGCGCTCACAGCCCCCTTCTCAGCTCCACCTCTTTGCCCATTTTTGTATTTTCCGGCAGACAACATGCATGACTGCCAAGATGGCGATGGTGGGAACCACCCAATTAGCTTCATTTTAGCTCTGTGTGGGTGACGTCACGGAGACTCCGTCCATCTTTTATACACAGTCTATGTGAATTCCCCCAAGGCAGGATACTACCTGTGCAACAAGCCGAGTGATGAAATGTCCTCGCCTGTAACGATTCCACACACTGTCGGCGATTTACAGCAAAGCTGAAGCAACTGAGAACAGCAGCAGTTCAGCCAGGAAGCGGACGCCACTGCAAAGCGTTGATGCGGTGGTGTGAAACCACCACCACTGGACTCGGTGCACAGTGGACACAGTGGAAACGTGTTCTCTGAAGGGCCATCACGCTTTTCCATCTGATAATCTTACAGAAGAATCTGGGTTTGGCAGTTGCCAGGACGACGGTACCTGTTTGACTGCATCGTGGAGTTTGGTGAAGGCGGGGGGGTGATGATGAGGGGTTGTGATTCAGGAACTAGACTTGGACCCTTTAGGCAAATTTCTGGTCTTTATGTACGTAAATGAGGACATCCATATCAAAAGTCATACGTCACCACTCTCATACTTCCATGCATCTTTTACATTGCCATGGTTGTTGGGTCAGTTCATCCTCCAGTTGGCAGTACTGAGGACAAAGTTCACTTGCCTATTATGATGATAGCCGTAATGCACCGCTATAAAGTTGTTTACAACTGTTCAAAAACAGAAGAAGAAGAAGAATAAAACTACACAGTTTTTTTGCTGTTCTTAACTTCTTCTTCTTCAGAAGATTTGATGAAGTCACACACCCCTTTTAGTCTTTCAGCAACTCCATTAAAGAAATCTACTCTAAAGACATGATTTATTCTCTGCGCTCTAAATACTTACAATTCCCTTTAAAAAATCCAAAAGCTAAAGAAATCCTTTTAAAAATCTTAAATGGAGTGTATCCATCGGGGGAATTTCTACAACAAAGAGTTGGCCTGAAAACGATAAAATGTGTATTTTGTGATGGTATTGGAACATCCATTCATTTATTTTATCCTTGTATTTTCTCTGAGGCTCTCTGGACTGACATATATGACAGGCTACACACCAAACTGAATCTCCAGCCGTTCTCTGAAACGGTGTGGTGATGGACAATGAGGAATGGGACGTTACACAAATGCAGGTTTATTAAGGTGAAACCCAGATTTACCATATTTCATAATGAGCTCCTTCCCCATACCAAAGCCTTGAACTTATTGAAAAGTAAATATGCTATACAACTTGTCCAGTTATTTACAATGTATAATTTGCAACTTAAGCCCTAACAAATTATTATTATTATTTATTTTTTATTATTTGTACATGCAAGTATGTCTATATGTACTAGTTCAGCATTCTCTAATGATTTTCTTGTTTTTTGCTTTCGTACACGCTCCTGCTCTTGAAAATGGTTTTGTTTTTTAAAAATAAGTGTTGCCAGATTGTTTGTATATGACTTCGATCAATAAAAAAAAACGGTTTCTGCACCGTATTCTTCTTGTCCCTCTTCTTCCTCTGGTTGCGTATCAGCTGTATAACTCAACATTTTCCCGTCATTTCTGGTGGTATCGCTTCATTTTCTGCATCAACACAAAGCTGAGCTCCTAAAAAATGGACCAAGTTATGTACGGAACTGAAGCAGAAGTAAAACTGTCCATCTCCTGCGTCCAGGATAAACTGGTCTTTGGTTCCAGTGGAAAAAAACACTGAATATAACGAGATTCTGAACAATTCCAGGGAGATGGCTCCTTCTTTTTTCCCAACATGCCGGCACCGGTGCACAAAGCAAGGTCTATAGTGTGAAAGAACTTGACTGGCCTGCATAGAGCCCAGGGGCCTCATTTATGAAGCCGTCGCACAAAACCCGGTGAACACCAATCATAATCAACTTTTGGGATTTATCGAAACACGACATGGCGGTAAAACGTCCCGACCTCCACGCCAACTCTGACCCCGGCGTACGACAACATCTGGAGAAACGGGAAACGGCGACACCAAAGACAGAAAATAAAACCAAAGAAATGGCGTGAAATTTGATACATTTGTTGTTACGCAGAATGCCGTACATTAACAGCATTTGCAAAAAAAAAACAAAAAAAAACCAACAACGTACATTTGATATTGTTCCTCCGCCACGTAAAACGTCAACCAGTAAAATCTGTTCTGAAACGAAGCAGTTCTACGTGTTATAAAAACCATTTCTCACAGCTGCCATAATAATAAAAGTCTAAATAAATAATTGTTTAAAATGACGTGGTCGCCATGACAACAGCCCATCATCAGGCTGATCAGGTGTTTCCTCCACCTGCAGATACAGAACATGAAGTGATGGTTGGATATAAAATGCTCCCCAACGTGGCTTATCTGTCCCTGCTGGTGGACATGGAACATGGAGACTCTGGACTCCAGTCCGGCACCTTCCAAAGGGAAGGGACTGACAGGTCGGGTCCGCTCCTTTTCCCAACCCAGAGCAGAGGAACAGAACGATGTTCTCCACAGCCAGACGTGGTGTAGCGGCCATCGGGCAGATGGAGGCAGGTGGAGGTGCCTCCATGCCCAGGAGGAAACCTGTTGTACAGCTGCAGATGTCTGCAGATAGTGGAGACGCTACATAACATGCTACTAAATGACGTCAGCGCTTCACCTGCGTTCACCTGATCAATCATCCAGTCTGAATGATTGTGTTGTCAATCATCCTCTCACGTTGGAACCAAACGCTGCTGCTTTACGTCTAGAAGTGATGCAACACATCAGAGGTGGAGAATTCTCATTTATTCACAAGTTTATGTCAGGGTGGTATTTATTTCTCTCCATCTCCTGCACCTCCTCCTTCATGGCAGTTATTGGTTCCTCTGCGAGGACACCGCAGCTAGGACACAAGGTGGAACCACTGCCCCCCCTCTCCGACCACATCTGCAGCGCTGCAACCCAGCTGGGACACACAGGAACACCAGTATGTTCCCAGTAAATAAACTGGAGTCAGAGACATCTCATTTATGTCCGTTCATTTTATAATCTGAAACCAAGGAATGAAGCACTTCCAGCATCATCTGGAGCATTTTGTTCCAGCGTATCTCTGGATTCCTTCATTTTCCCGCCAGCTTCTAATCTGTGGGAGTGGGCAGCGCCCCCCCTTCCTCCTCCTGTGGACCAAGATGCACTTTCTCCCTACATTTTATTGTCTGACCACTTTATTTGTCCTTTCTGGATAAGTCCAGTGGTCTGATGAGACGCTGACAGCATCTGTCCCCTGCTGACCTCCTCTGTCTTTCTGCTGGTGCTGATGTCCATCCCGTCTCCACCAGATAAAATACTTTACATTTTACAACTTTATCTGTTAGAATTTCTTCCTCATTAAAAAAAAAAAAAAACCAACTCTTTTTTTTGCCTTTCTCCTGCTGAACCATCATGGAAATGAGATGGATTAATATTTATCAGGGTGTTCACCTGACCTTTTATGGCCAACATGTGGGCGTGACAAGATGTTCCCTCACGTGTGCAACATTTAGTTTTGATCCTGATTTATGATGAGAAACAGACGTGGGACGTGCGTGCGCACGGCTTTGTGAATCGTGAAGTCTTTTTTGCGCCGCATTTCCAGTTTTCTGTACGTACGCCGCTTGTAGTCAGCGTTGCTACGCACAGTTTGATAAATTAGGCCCCTGACGCGTATTCTGTGCTTCAATTCAGCCTGGAGGTGGTCTAACAGGAGAATGAATGAATGAATGCTACGATAATCCGGAGACAGAAACGGTTTCATCTCCTCTGAATCGGGACAATCTGTTTGTTCTGTTTCTGCAGATTTGAACAAACAATCAGAAAAGTGCTTTTCACTGCAGCTTAGAGGCGCTTCAGCTCCCCGAGCAGCCCGATAAGCCTCTGAAAGGCCCCGGATCCAGGTCCCAGATCAGAGCCATCATCTATGTTTGTATTAACTTCACATGTTGCTAAACAACAGCTGAGCTGCAGTAATCTGATGGGAACTGATGAGATCCGGCTCACAGCTTCCTGGAGCATCCTCATGCATGGACCAGGTCCAACCAGATCCAGACACCTGAAACCAGTTCCAGAGACCAGGCTGAAAACTCTTAGTGGGAGCTTCATACTGGCGCCGATGGTTCCGTATAGCTTCATACTGGCGCCGATGGTTCCGTATAGCTTCATACTGGCGCCGATGGTTCCGTATAGCTTCATACTGGCGCCGATGGTTCCGTATAGCTTCATACTGGCGCCGATGGTTCCGTATAGCTTCATACTGGCGCCGATGGTTCCGTATAGCTTCATACTGGCGCCGATGGTTCCGTATAGCATCATACTGGCGCCGATGGTTCCGTATAGCTTCATACTGGCGCCGCTGGTTCCGTATAGCTTCATACTGGCGCCGATGGTTCCGTATAGCTTCATACTGGCGCCGCTGGTTCCGTATAGCTTCATACTGGCGCCGATGGTTCCGTATAGCTTCATACTGGCGCCGATGGTTGCGTATAGCTTCATACTGGCGCCGATGGTTCCGTATAGCTTCATACTGGCGCCGATGGTTCCGTATAGCTTCATACTGGCGCCGATGGTTCCGTATAGCATCATACTGGCGCCGATGGTTGCGTATAGCTTCATACTGGCGCCGATGGTTCCGTATAGCTTCATACTGGCGCCGATGGTTCCGTATAGCTTCATACTGGCGCCGATGGTTGCGTATAGCTTCATACTGGCGCCGCTGGTTCCGTATAGCTTCATACTGGCGCCGATGGTTCCGTATAGCTTCATACTGGCGCCGATGGTTCCGTATAGCTTCATACTGGCGCCGATGGTTGCGTATAGCTTCATACTGGCGCCGATGGTTCCGTATAGCTTCATACTGGCGCCGATGGTTCCGTATAGCTTCATACTGGCGCCGATGGTTCCGTATAGCATCATACTGGCGCCGATGGTTCCGTATAGCTTCATACTGGCGCCGCTGGTTCCGTATAGCTTCATACTGGCGCCGATGGTTCCGTATAGCTTCATACTGGCGCCGATGGTTCCGTATAGCTTCATACTGGCGCCGATGGTTGCGTATAGCTTCATACTGGCGCCGCTGGTTCCGTATAGCTTCATACTGGCGCCGATGGTTCCGTATAGCTTCATACTGGCGCCGATGGTTGCGTATAGCTTCATACTGGCGCCGCTGGTTGCGTATAGCTTCATACTGGCGCCGATGGTTCCGTATAGCTTCATACTGGCGCCGATGGTTGCGTATAGCTTCATACTGGCGCCGATGGTTCCGTATAGCTTCATACTGGCGCCGATGGTTCCGTATAGCTTCATACTGGCGCCGATGGTTCCGTATAGCTTCATACTGGCGCCGATGGTTCCGTATAGCTTCATACTGGCGCCGATGGTTCCGTATAGCTTCATACTGGCGCCGATGGTTCCGTATAGCATCATACTGGCGCCGATGGTTCCGTATAGCATCATACTGGCGCCGATGGTTCCGTATAGCATCATACTGGCGCCGATGGTTCCGTATAGCTTCATACTGGCGCCGATGGTTCCGTATAGCTTCATACTGGCGCCGATGGTTCCGTATAGCATCATACTGGCGCCGATGGTTCCGTATAGCATCATACTGGCGCCGATGGTTCCGTATAGCTTCATACTGGCGCCGATGGTTCCGTATAGCTTCATACTGGCGCCGATGGTTCCGTATAGCTTCATACTGGCGCCGATGGTTCCGTATAGCTTCATACTGGCGCCGATGGTTCCGTATAGCATCATACTGGCGCCGATGGTTCCGTATAGCATCATACTGGCGCCGATGGTTCCGTATAGCTTCATAATGGCGCCGATGGTTCCGTATAGCTTCATAATGGCGCCGATGGTTCCGTATAGCTTCATACTGGCGCCGATGGTTGCGTATAGCATCATAATGGCGCCGATGGTTCCGTATAGCTTCATAATGGCGCCGATGGTTGCGTATAGCTTCATAATGGCGCCGATGGTTCCGTATAGCTTCATACTGGCGCCGATGGTTCCGTATAGCTTCATACTGGCGCCGATGGTTCCGTATAGCTTCATACTGGCGCTGATGGTTCAGTATAGCTTCATAATGGCGCCGATGGTTCCGTATAGCTTCATACTGGCGCTGATGGTTCAGTATAGCTTCATACTGGCGCCGATGGTTGCTTATAGCTTCATACTGGCGCCGATGGTTGCTTATAGCTTCATACTGGCGCCGATGGTTCCGTATAGCTTCATACTGGCGCCGATGGTTCCGTATAGCTTCATAATGGCGCCGATGGTTCCGTTTAGCTTCATACTGGCGCCGATGGTTCCGTATAGCTTCATACTGGCGCCGATGGTTCCGTATAGCTTCATAATGGCGCCGATGGTTCCGTATAGCTTCATACTGGCGCCGATGGTTCAGTATAGCTTCATAATGGCGCCGATGGTTGCGTATAGCTTCATAATGGCGCCGATGGTTGCGTATAGCTTCATACTGGCGCCGATGGTTGCGTATAGCTTCATACTGGCGCCGATGGTTCCGTATAGCTTCATACTGGCGCCGATGGTTCCGTATAGCTTCATACTGGCGCCGATGGTTGCGTATAGCTTCATACTGGCGCCGATGGTTCCGTATAGCTTCATACTGGCGCCGATGGTTCTGTATAGCTTCATACTGGCGCCGATGGTTCCGTATAGCTTCATACTGGCGCCGCTGGTTCCGTATAGCTTCATACTGGCGCCGATGATTCCGTATAGCTTCATACTGGCGCTGATGGTTCAGTATAGCTTCATAATGGCGCCGATGGTTCAGTATAGCTTCCTGCAGTGCAACCCGATGGCTGTGGTGGGGATCCCATCCTGTAGTGGTGCATGCTTTGTCATGAGTGGGCTGGTTCTATGTGTTCATGAATCCCCAAACACTGTTTCCCTGCAGCAGCACAAAATCTGATGTTCATCTTTATTATGTTTCATTTTATTTTGTTAGTTTTTTTTTTACATTCGGTTAAGAGACAGAAATGAGCTGATTGGGCAGAATGGGGAGCGAGTGTGTGTTTGTGTGTGAAAGACAAACTGGAACATTTTCTATTTCATCATGTTGTTTTTCTTACCTTGTAAATCACTCTGTGTTGCTTTGTGCCATTAAAAATGATTGATAAATAAAATATGGTAGTACCCCTGCCCCCTAGTCCACAACTAGGACAACATTATTTACTGTGGTGGGACATTGTGTTGATGCACAACAATGAGTCTGTCTGCATCTGACATAGACCAGTTACACCACAGCGCAGGTGAGTCAACTGGTCCTGCTTCACTGTTTTTAGAAATGTTCTGTGATGTCCTGGTGTGGATTAAGAGCTGCGTCATGGCTCAGGACGGGGTCATTAACTCAGCAGCGGACATCACAGAGACATCTTCTGGCTCAACCAGAGACACAATTATAAACATTAAACAGAGAATCAGGCTAACTTTGGCAGAACAAGCACTGATTTTAAGCGTAGTGGTTCAGTCAGCTAGGACAGTTACTACTAGAGTTTCAGTCTTGGTTTCGGGTCTTTGTTTGGTGCCGGGCTCTGTCGTTACCACGTTTTCTCTGAGATCAACAACAGCTGAGTCCGTGACGCGGGTCACACTCCCTGTTCAACTGCTGGGGGCGAGCAGAAAGAGACGGTTTCAGCCGGCTGCGCAATCATGCTGAGTAGACTCAGCTGTGTCAGTCCCAGGTACTTAACCAAGATAGACTTCTATCAGAACCAGCTCCGCAATGCTCCTAACACACAACAGCTATTCATGGCATTCAACTCTCCACCTGCTGCTCAGCCACCATCCATGCTGACTGCAGAAATGTTTGCATCCTTTTTTACCGAAAAGGTTGCTACCATCAGTAATCAATTCTCTGAGCCAGACCAGCTCAGTCCAATCCAGCTAGTGGTGCTTCATTTTGCTCCTTCTGCACTCTGAATGAGAATGAAGTCCTAAAGCTTCTACAAAACTCTAAACCCACTACCTGTGCACTTGATCCAGTCCCTACCGACATCCTGCAGAGCATTTGTGTTGGATGTTAGATCCATATCAGTCTGGCTTTAGGCAAGGCCATTCCACTGAAACTGCTCTCCTGTCTGTTACTGATTCCCTCCGGCTTGCCAGATCCACTGGTCAGTCCTCAGTCCTGGTCCAGATCCACTGGTCAGTCCTCAGTCCTGGTGGACCTGTCTGCTGCTTTTGACACAGTGAACCATCAGATTCTCCTCTCCACACTCTCTGAGCTCTCTGGATCTGTCCTCTCCTGGTTCTCGTCCTACCTCTCAGGAAGATCCTTCAGGGTACCCTGGCGAGGAGAAGTGTCCAGCTCACATGAGTTGAAAACAGGGGTGCCTCAAGGGTCGGTGCTCGGCCCTCTTCTCTTCTCACTATACACCTCCTCACTTGGTGCGGTCATAAGTTCTCACAGCTTCTCCTATCACTGTTACGCTGATGACACTCAGCTTTTCCTCTCCTTTCTTCCAGATGACACAACCGTCTCAATGAGAATATCAGCTTGCCTTGCTGATATCTTGGCATGGATGAAGAATCGCCACCTTCAGCTCAATCTGTCCATGACAGAGCTCATTGTCTGTCCAACCAATCCTTCCTTACATCCGCAATTAAGTGTGAAGCTTGACTCTGTCACACTTGTTCCTACGCCTGCTGCCCAGAATCTTGGGGTCATGGTGGATGACCAGTTGACCTTTAAGGTCCATGTTGCCTCGGTTGCCCGTACCTGTCGATATGCTCTCTACAACATCAAGAGAATCAGACCGTACCTGACAGAACATACAACTCAGCTTCTGGTTCAGGCTCTGGTCATCTCACGCATCGATTACGGCAATTCCCTACTGGCAGGTCTGCCTGCATGCTCTGTTAAACCTCTGCAGATCCAGAACGCCGCAGCGCATCTGGTTTTTAACCAACCCAAACGAGCTCATGTCACTCCGCTGCCAATCGCTCTTCACTGGCTTCAGGTTGCAGCACGCATCAAATTTAAAGCTTTGCTTCTGGCTTACAAAACAATAACTCAAACGGCTCCCGTCTACCTTCACGCCCTAATCCAGGCCTACACTCCCTCTCCACAGCTACGTTCCACCAGTGGAAGACGCCTCGTGTTACCACCACAACGTGGGACTAAATCACCAACCAGACTCTTTTCCTCTGTTGTGCCACGATGGTGGAATGATCTCCCAAACTCTGTCCGCTCTGCAGAGTCCCTGTCTACTTTTAAGAGCAAGCTGAAGACTCAGCTCTTCAAGGAGAACTTCAACACTTAGTATAGCTGTATTTGTTGGAAAGTTGGAGAACTTAGCCCAGTTCTTTGCAACAAACATTATGATACTAATTCTTTGTATTGTAACATAGGTGACATTATATGGTAGGAAGGGAGTAAACAAAAAAACAAACAAACAAAAAAAAAGCCTATAGCACTTCATGCAAGGATCTTTAATTTTGTGCTTGTGTTGTTCTCACTCATATGTAAGTCCCTTTGGATAAAAGTGTCTGCTAAATGACCGTAGAATAGAATAGAATAAAAACATTTTTAAGGACCACTTCCATCACACTGCAGGTTCATCAGGGATCAAACAACACACAGTTAAGTATATATATATATATATATATATATATATATATATATATATATATATATATATATATATATATAAATAAATGCAAGATTTAGAAGTGCCATTCAATCAATATATCATGAATAAAATTGATGGAAAACTTGCAATTATGCAAATTATTTTCTATTCTGGATGGTAGTATCCAGAATGTTGTTTCTGTTCTGGATGGTAGTATCCAGAATGTTGTTCCTGTTCTGGATGGTAGTATCCAGGATGTTGTTCCTGTTCTGAATGGTAGTATCCAGAATGTTGTTCCTGTTCTGGATGGTAGTATCCAGGATGTTGTTCCCGTTCTGGATGGTAGCATACAGGATGTTGTTCCTGTTCTGGATGGTAGTATCCAGGATGTTGTTCCTGTTCTGGATGGTAGTATCCAGGATGTTGTTCCCGTTCTGGATGGTAGTATCCAGAATGTTGTTCCTGTTCTGGATGGTAGCATCCAGGATGTTGTTCCTGTTCTGGATGGTAGCATCCAGAATGTTGTTCCTGTTCTGGATGGTAGTTTCCAGAATGTTGTTCCTGTTCTGGATGGTAGTATCCAGAATGTTGTTCCTGTTCTGGATGGTAGTATCCAGGATGTTGTTCCCGTTCTGGATGGTAGCATCCAGGATGTTGTTCCTGTCCTGGATGGTAGTATCCAGGATGTTGTTCCTGTTCTGGATGGTAGTATCCAGAATGTTGTTCCCGTTCTGAATGGTAGCATCCAGGATGTTGTTCCTGTTCTGGATGGTAGTTTCCAGAATGTTGTTCCTGTTCTGGATGGTAGTATCCAGAATGTTGTTCCTGTTCTGGATGGTAGCATCCAGGATGTTGTTCCTGTCCTGGATGGTAGTATCCAGGATGTTGTTCCTGTTCTGGATGGTAGCATCCAGGATGTTGTTCCTGTCCTGGATGGTAGTATCCAGGATGTTGTTCCTGTTCTGGATGGTAGTATCCAGAATGTTGTTCCCGTTCTGGATGGTAGCATCCAGGATGTTGTTCCTGTTCTGGATGGTAGTTTCCAGAATGTTGTTCCTGTTCTGGATGGTAGTATCCAGAATGTTGTTCCTGTTCTGGATGGTAGCATCCAGGATGTTGTTCCTGTCCTGGATGGTAGTATCCAGGATGTTGTTCCTGTTCTGGATGGTAGTATCCAGGATGTTGTTCCTGTTCTGGATGGTAGTATCCAGAATGTTGTTCCTGTTCTGGATGGTAGTATCCAGGATGTTGTTCCCGTTCTGGATGGTAGCATCCAGGATGTTGTTCCTGTTCTGGATGGTAGTTTCCAGAATGTTGTTCCTGTTCTGGATGGTAGTATCCAGGATGTTGTTCCTGTTCTGGATGGTAGTATCCAGGATGTTGTTCCTGTTCTGGATGGTAGTATCCAGGATGTTGTTCCCGTTCTGGATGGTAGTATCCAGGATGTTGTTCCTGTTCTGGATGGTAGCATCCAGAATGTTGTTCCTGTTCTGGATGGTAGTATCCAGGATGTTGTTCCTGTTCTGGATGGTAGTATCCAGAATGTTGTTCCTGTTCTGGATGGTAGTATCGAGGATGTTGTTCCCGTTCTGGATGGTAGCATCCAGGATGTTGTTCCTGTTCTGGATGGTAGTTTCCAGAATGTTGTTCCTGTTCTGGATGGTAGTATCCAGGATGTTGTTCCTGTTCTGGATGGTAGTATCCAGGATGTTGTTCCTGTTCTGGATGGTAGTATCGAGGATGTTGTTCCCGTTCTGGATGGTAGTATCCAGGATGTTGTTCCTGTTCTGGATGGTAGCATCCAGAATGTTGTTCCTGTTCTGAATGGTAGTATCCAGGATGTTGTTCCTGTTCTGGATGGTGGTATCCAGGATGTTGTTCATGTTCTGGATGGTAGTATCCAGAATGTTGTTCCTGTTCTGGATGGTAGTATCCAGAATGTTGTTCCTGTTCTGGATGGTAGTATGCAGGATGTTGTTCCCGTTCTGGATGGTAGCATCCAGGATGTTGTTCCTGTTCTGGATGGTAGTATCCAGGATGTTGTTCCTGTTCTGGATGGTAGTATCCAGAATGTTGTTCCTGTTCTGGATGGTAGTATCTAGGATGTTGTTCCTGTTCTGGATGGTAGTATCCAGAATGTTGTTCCTGTTCTGGATGGTAGTATCCAGGATGTTGTTCCCGTTCTGGATGGTAGTATCCAGGATGTTGTTCCTGTCCTGGATGGTAGTATCCAGGATGTTGTTCCTGTTCTGGATGGTAGTATCCAGAATGTTGTTCCTGTTCTGGATGGTAGTTTCCAGAATGTTGTTCCTGTTCTGGATGGTAGTATCGAGGATGTTGTTCCCGTTCTGGATGGTAGTATCCAGGATGTTGTTCCTGTTCTGGATGGTAGCATCCAGAATGTTGTTCCTGTTCTGAATGGTAGTATCCAGGATGTTGTTCCTGTTCTGGATGGTGGTATCCAGGATGTTGTTCATGTTCTGAATGGTAGTATCCAGGATGTTGTTCCTGTTCTGGATGGTGGTATCCAGGATGTTGTTCCTGTTCTGGATGGTAGTATCCAGGATGTTGTTCCTGTTCTGGATGGTAGTATCCAGGATGTTGTTCCTGTTCTGGATGGTGGTATCCAGGATGTTGTTCCTGTTCTGGATGGTAGTATCCAGGATGTTGTTCCTGTTCTGGATTGTGATATGCAGGATGTTGTTCTTGTTCTGTTCTCTTTTCTCCTTGTCCATATCCAGACCTCTGAAGTTGTTCCAGGGTTTTCATGACCTTCTGGAGCACTTTCCTCTTAGTGGAGTTGCTGGCGAGTACCACATGGACACCAGCAGTCTCTGCTGAATGTAAAAAAAAACACTTCAGTGGTTTATTTACAAAAATGTGAAAAATGTTGCATTGTTTTTATTATTAACTCATGCATGAAAGGGTTAATGAACTTTAAGTTTATGTATTTACTTTACAGTGTTATTTTTCATGTCCAGCAATGAGGCTTGAAGTTCACAAGTGTCTCCATGGCACTTTGATTCGGCAAATGTGGAACTTTATTTAGAACCTACTGTGTTTGTTTTCTGTGCTATAAAACTATTAATCTACAGATCAATTTATAGATCTACATGTCAGTATCAGCCATGTTTTTGTCCAATATTTGAATGACAAACTGACAGCAAGTCATTAATGGAGTATCACCACTTATTCTGTTCCACTTAAAGCACTGGTTACACTGAAAGCAAAAGTTTCATTTCCACTGACAGATAAATGCTGCCAGTGTGCTCTCTGATCTGGTCTCTGGGCTTGTCCCCGGCCCGGACCCTGTTCTGGACTCTGATCTGGTCTCTGGTCTGGTTGCTGGTGTGGAATCTGGTCTGGTGTCTGGTCTGGAATCTGGTCTATTCTTTGATCTGGTCTATGGTCTGGTCTCTCTTCTAGTCTCTGGTCTTGTCTCCGGCCTGGACCCTGTTCTGGACTCTGATCTGGTCTCTGGTCTGGTAACTGGTATGGTCTCTGATCTGGTGTTATTTCTGGAGTCTGGTCTGGACCCTGGTCTAGTAACTGGTCCTGACTCTGGGTTAGTCTCTGGTCTGGACTCTGGTCTGGTAACTGGTATGGTCTCTGATCTGAACTCTGATCTGGTCACTGGTCCGGTCTCTGGTCTGGACTCTGGTATGGGATTCTGTAAACAATCAGCAGGGTTTAAAATCGATCCTGTGACTGACTGGAAACCAGTGTAAAGTTCTTGAACTGGTGTGATGTGTTCAGATCTCTTAGTCCTGGTTAAAGCTAAATCACCATCTGAATAAGCTGCTGGTGTTTAATCCAGTCCATTCCAGTAATCAAAACTACTGATTTTACTGGAAAGTCCTGTCAAAAGACCATTCCAGTAATCCAGTGGAGATGAATGTAGTTTTTACTGGTTTCACTGGAAGACTAAACTTTTCATTCTCTTAATGTTTCTGATGGTAAAAAGTTTCTTAGTGAAACTTTGATGCTGAAAGTCACATTTGAGTCTATCAACATTTTGAGTTTCCAGAGCTGGTCTCCGAGAATCCAGGTTTCAGACCTGGTCGCCAAGACTCCAGGTTCCAGACCTGGTCTCCGAGACTCCAGATTTCAGACCTGGTCGCCGAGATTCCAGGTTTTAGACCTGGTCGCCAAGTCTCCAGGTTCCAGACCTGGTCTCTGAGTCTCCAGGTTCCAGACCTGGTCTCTGAGTCTCCAGGTTCCAGACCTGGTCTCTGAGTCTCCAGGTTCCAGACCTCTATATATATATATATATATATATATATATATATATATATATATATATATATATATATATATATATATATATATATATATATATATATATCCACGGCTGTCCAACGTCTCTGCTGAACGAAGGACTTCAGCAGGTTAAGAGGCAGAAAAACATGATGAATGTGTGAATAAAGAAGCAAGAATGTGGTGCATGAACGTGTGTGATTCATCATGGCTGCAGCAGCCAGGATTTAATGATGTCAGAGGTCGCGGCTCGTGGCCTCGGCTTTGCTAACTGGAGCAGAAAATGCGGCAGGACCGAGCGGAGGTGGCGGTGCGGTTTCTACATATCAGACGCCTCGGCAGGAACCAGCGGCGTTAAACAGAGAATCAGTGTGTTAATCTGCTGAGTGTGTTGTGTAACGCTGGCAGTGAACACTGTGTTCAGACGGGCCGGATCACTGCATCTGTTTACAGCGACCTGCAGATTAAACCAGACCTCACACTTCCAATAGAGACTAATCTCCCCGCCCCCCCCCCCTCCCCCACCACACACACACACACACACACACACACTCCACAAACATGGAAGTACAACACACACACACACACACACACACACACACACACACACACTCCACAAACATGGAAGTACAACACACACACTCCACAAACATGGAAGTACAACACACACACATACACACACACACTGCAGAAACACGGAAGTACAACACACACACACACACACACACACTCCACAAACATGGAAGTACAACACACACACTCCACAAACATGGAAGTACAACACACACACATACACACACACACTGCAGAAACACGGAAGTACAACACACACACATACACACACACACTGCAGAAACACGGAAGTACAACACACACACATACACACACACACTGCAGAAACACGGAAGTACAACACACACACATACACACACACACACTGCAGAAACACAGAAGTACAACACACACACATACACACACACACACTGCAGAAACACAGAAGTACAACACACACACATACACACGCACACACTGCTGAAACACTGAAGTACAACACACACACATACAGACACACACACTGGAGAAACATGGAAGTAACATGGCGGGACATTTTAAGCATGTAAGCATTAGGCAGGACTTGTTTCTCTTAAGACATTTGGCAACTACAGGCTTGACCTAGTTAAACAATCTCAATGGACATCAGCATATTGACCCTTCTCTTCATTAGAATGTGTATTTATTAACAAGTTGCACTTATTTACAAAATGCAGAGAGGGCAAAAACCAAATTACTCGTGGATCTGCATGAACAAGCAGTCAACATGGAAAGTCCATCATTCCATCTTCTGCCGCTTATCCGGGGTCGGGTCGCGGGGGCAGCAGCCTAAGCAGGGAAGCCCAGACTTCCCTCTCCCCAGCCACATTTGCCAACTCTGCGGGGGGGATCCCGAGGCGTTCCCAGGCCTGCCGAGAGATATAATCCCTCCAGCGTGTCCTGGGTCTTCCCCGGGGTCTCCTCCCAGAGGGACGTGCCTGGAACACCTCACCAGGGAGGTCCAGGAGGCATCCTGACCAGATGCCCGAGCCACCTCAACTGGTTCCTCTCGATGCGAAGGAGCAGCGGCTCTACTCTGATCTCCTCCCGGATGACCGAGCTCCTCACCCTATCTCTAAGGGAGAGCCCGGCCACCCTGCGGAGGAAACTCATTTCAGCCGCCTGTATACGAGATCTCCTTCTTTCGGTCACGACCCACAGCTCATGACCATAGGTGAGGGTAGGAACGTAGATCGACTGGTAAATGGAGAGCTTCGCCTTCTGGCTCAGCTCCTTATTCACCACGACAGACCGGCGCAGAGTCCGCATTACTGCAGACGCCGCACCGATCCGTCTGTTGATCCCACGCTCCATCCTTCCCTTACTCGTGAACAAGACCCCGAATGTGAGAATGCCCACACCTGCTCGGCGCCTCCCACCATGAGCAACTCCAGAGTGGAAGAAGGTCCAGCCCCTCTCGAGGGTTCTGGTTCCAGAGCCCAAGCCATGCGTCGAGGTGAGTCCAACTATATCTAGCCAGAACCGCTCAACCTCCTGCACAAGCTCAGGCTCCTTCACCACCAGAAAGTTGACATTCCACGTACCTAGAGCAAGTTTCAGCAGCCGAGGATTGGACCACCAGGGTCCCCGCCTCTTGCTGCTGCCCAGCTCACACTGCACCCGACCCCTACGGCTCCTCCAGCAGATGGTGAGCCCATGGGAGGTGGGGCCCATGTAACTCTTTCGGGCTGAGACCGACCAGGCCCCACGGGCAAAGGCCCGGCCACCAGATGCTTGCTATCGCGCACCACCCCCAGGCCTGGCTTCAGAGGGGGGCCCAGCTGACCTGTGTCCGGGCAAGGGAACATTTCTGCCCATGGTCGTTATCATCACAGGGATCTTTGAGCCACCCTTAGTCTGGTCCCTCATGTTGACACCTATTTGCTATGGGTGATCCTGCCAGGGCATAAAGCCCCTGACAACATAGTTGCTAGCATCTTCAGGACACACAAACCCCTCCACCACGATAAGGTGACGCCCCAGGGAGGGGAACATAGAAAGTAGCAAAAAAATGTTCATTAACATGGAAATAAACATAGTAGTACATAGTACTACCATGCAGTACATAATATAGTAGCACTTAGAAGAATTTGATAAGAGTTTGTAAGTTGTGAGTACTCCAACCATAAATGGAAAACCACTTGTAACTGAAGCCCTGTCTCCTGTCGTTATTCAAGGTCCTGGGATAAAACTTCAGGTGTGGCTGTTCTGGGCCATCTGCCCGTGACTGGGATATGTCTGGAATAACAGATAAAAGCAGTCATAATAAAAACATGATGGGACCTTCTTCCAGAAATGAGCTACCATCAGGACAACATCATCCCAACCTGCTGGTCCACAGGTCCACCTGTTCATGGTGGTCAGGATCCAGCTGTTCTGATCCCGTTCCTGCAAGACGGATACAAAAGAATGAAAATTAGTTATATAAGGGGGTTTGGAGTTGCATAGAGAAGATAAATGGAGAGAAAGAGGGGGAAAATATGCAACATTTATTTAATTTTACTATTAACACTTCATCCTCACCTGGTAGACCATGGGCAGGTTCATGAGAAGTTGAAGGCCTAAAGTGGTCTGAATCCTCAGACTCTGAGCTGTAAAAGATAAGTGTAAATAAATCCGTGGCTATAATTGATCATCATATTGAAAGAACAGAGCCTGCTGTTAGAATAAGAGGATTTATCTTCTGAGTATTACTACAGCCTCCACATTACAACATCATGATATAATATTTAAACTATTTCTCAGGACTCAGAGCCCTCTCCTGTTGAATGGATATAGGTAAGAATTTTATTTCACATGAGAAGTTCTTGTCAACATAGCATCACACTCAACATTTAACTAAAGATAAATCTGGAGAAATAAACAATTAACAGCTATAGAAGAAGCACAAGAACCGTTAATATTACACTCCAAAAAAGGGTCTAGGATTTTATAAACACTGAGACATTGATATGGATAAATAAATCTACAGCTGATGTCCCCAGGAGTCAGGGAATTGGCTTGATTTAAAGGGGTGCTATTATGGTGTTTCAAGTTCTCTGAGCTTTCTACAGTGTTACAGTTTTGAATCCTCATCAGACATGTGAACGGCACTGTTTTTTATCACCTAAATGCATATTTGAGTTTGAGTTCCAGCACGCTCTCCGTTCGGTTTCCATGGCGACAAAAACCGCGTTGTTTTCGAGAGTTTTTTCTACTTCAAAATCCTTGTGACGTCCCGGGGGATAAGGTTCGGTGATTGGTTACCTTCTACTGGTTAACAAGGGCATGTACAAATACATCAGGCGGGTGGAAAACGTGGGATAAAGTTATTTCCAACGATGGCTGGTGAGTTTACCAAAGAGAGACATCCTGCTGCATTCGTTGCTGTGGGTTGCTGTTTTCCACTTCGTTTTCAGGCTCTGATTCAGGTTCCAACATGTAGGGCTGGATGCTATGTGTTGACATTGTAGTTTGTTTTTTGTTTTTTATTGAGTTTGTATTAGCTTAATCATTCTGTTTATGAGATGTTACAATGACGGCGAAAGCAGTTTTGGTGCGCGCTCCCGATGTAGTGCAGTGACAGCTGACCAATCAGTGGCAACTTATATCTGGCGGGAGGCGGGGCTTAATGCGGAAGAGTCTCAATCCACTCGTTTTGCCCACAGGCTGATCTGACAGCCTACGGAGAGGGTCGGTCTGAAGCAGATAAAGCGATTTGTGGCAATAACTCGATCAATCCCGGCCCTTCTGGTCTCAGAAATAAAAATAAATTAGGCCAAAATGCACAGAATAGTTCCACTTTAAGTTACCTTCAGCAGACTCTCTCTGGCTGCCTATCTCTATCCCTGTGCTGATCTCCTGAAACTTTGTCTCTCATTGTACCTCCTTGTATTTCCTTGGAGGGCTTTCTCTTCATTGTCTGCAAATGAACATAACATTAGCACACAGTGACAACTTAAATCATAACGCTATTATACCAACTTCTGTATAATGTTAGCTGCCTGGCTCAGCAGTGGCATTCTATGCTAATGTAAGCTAGCATTAAAGACAAGTTTGCAATGTTGTTAAGAGTGTTCTTTTTCTAGCATAGATACTGGTGATATCACTTTTAACTAGCTAACCAGAGCAAGTGTTAACTTGTGAATGGCTTGATTTAATGGACAGTGGCTAACATTAGCTTGGTAACCATGCTAATGTTAGACAGGCTTTGGTAGCATTCGCCCAAAAAAAGCCTTTGTAGCATTGCCCATGAAACAGGAACAGATTTTGTTATTCATTTTCGGAAGTACCACATGTCAGTGCTAGCCATCCCAGTAGATATTTAAAAACCACTGAGAATGGATTTTTATTATATCATATACTTACTGACAACTCTTGTTGTGCTGCAGCTGCTCGCGTCAATCCTACATCGCTCTTTGATCTTTGATCCGTCCTGCCTCTCATGTGGGGTCCTTTTAGTAGGACCCTCTGCCCACCTGATTGAAATACGCTTTTATTTCTGTTTTTATTTGCTTTTAAAATATTTGGACACACAAATATGAGTAAACTATAAACTGTAAGCAGAAAATACAATATTTGCAGGTCAGGCCAGAGGAGTGGCCACTGCCCCGCTGGCCACCACTTGGGGGCCAGCGGGGCAGTGGCCAGATCAGACCAGATCAGACCAGAGCCCTTGAGATCAGGGCTCTGGTCTGATCTGGATCAGGACAGCTCTTCACCGCTGCAGGGGAAGTTTCTCAGTCATGTTTCAGGTGATGGAGCGTCTTTGTGGGTTCGTATCCGTGTTGTTGAAGCCACGAGGTGCAGGGAAATGGTTCCAGACCTGGTCTTTACATCTCCAGTTTTTCTTTGAGTGTCAGCCTTATATTTCAGCTATCTCAGAGTTTCCCTTATAATTAATTCATATTACAGTCTAGTTATGACACAGTTGTTTTATTTAATTATGTAATAAATAATCTATATCTCTAAATGCCTGTAATTTGGTGTTTGCAGCTCCACGGCGTTTTGAAAAGCCCTTAGTCTGGATGAGTTTGCACTGATTGGAAACGGTTTTTGTGGCAATAAACTCTCTGAATGTTTCCTTTAATCAGGTGCAGCTTTGCTGGTACAACTGCTGTTTGTCTGAAAACACGCGAGAGCAGCAGAAAAATCCTCCCTTTGCTCTTTGTTTGTTGTTGTTGTTTCAGCCAGCAAGGCTACCCTGCCAGGGGTCAGAGGTATGAGACGAGGCGGAACAAGGCTGCAGTATTGGTGCTTCAGCAGCAGGGCGGCGCTGGAGAGCTAAACCAGAGCTCTGCTCACACTGACGATGATTCTGTTTGACGTCTGGCCGCCTCCTCACTCACCCACAGTCAAACACAGACTGCTTCACTCCTATTAACAATGCATGGAGCATGCATGTGCGTGTGCACGTTTAGCGCCGATCCTATGGGAAGCGCTACAACCCCACCACTCCTCCGCTTTGTTCCTGAAATGCTTCGCTGAGGAGACACTGATGGAAATGTTGCTTCTAGTGCTTCTATTACTAAAACCCAGAAAACCTACGAAGCAGTTTCTGAGATTATTTGAATAAAAATTTTCATTTTAATCCCAGTCAACATGATGTTTTCAGGACAGTTAACTGGAGACTGAACAGCTAAAAATTTGCTGAAATACAATTTAATGATATAAGACGATGTTTTTTTTTCATTTAATTGAATTGAAAAAATGAAAATCAGTACTGGACAATTAGAGCACTTTTATGATGAACAGTGGGACATTTTAGTTCTGTTTTTTCAAACTGGAGGATTTGTTTAAAGTCTTTAATCTGAAATTTCAGTTGAACTTTTTCTTGAAGGCCAAAAGGACAAATTGAACAAACATTCAGAACATTTGTGGATACAAGTGTCTTCTCCTAAAAACTGCTGTAAAACAATCCAGGTACATATTTTTTCCTAACTGATGACATGTCAGTGTTTTTATGAAAATAAAAGTCATTATTTTCCATAAAACAGATGTTACTGGGATGAATATTATATCCAAATCCTATCCTAGTGGAATAAGAATACATACTGCCAATTGCAATGTTATGTAATTTAATGCATATGTAAAGGGTTAAAATCATCTACATTTAAAAGTTCCAAACAGGACTTTGAAAGATTTGATGAAAAAGTGGATAAAATATAAATCTGTAATTTTTTTTTTGAACAGTTTATGTCCATTAATAACCTAAAAGGACAGTAAAATGAAGGTTAACTGACATAAAAAACATTTAGAAAAACCTTTGCAGGAAAAAAACTCAGAGATCTTCATTTTACTGTCACATTAAACAGAAGAAGTAGAAAAAAAGTAGAAGAAGAAATAGGGCGTGTTTCAGTTTGGCTACATGCAGCACAACCTGTCTGGATCCATCCCGGTTAGAAATTTAGTTAGACTTCAGACTGTGCCTGGAAAATGTGATTACATGACCATTAAGACATGGCGAGAGCCACCCGACGGCAGTCAGAGCTCACCAGCTGCAGCTTGTGGACCTGCTTCCACTGATGACAGAACGGGTGTTTCATATTGCAATTAGCTAATTTGCCTGTTGTTTGGCTGCTTCAACAAAGCAACACATGTCCTGCAACCTGCAAGATGTTCCACTCAGGCCCAGATCTAATAAAGGTTTGCATGTGCAGAAACTGCAATTCCAAACTCACTGCACACGCAAAGAAAGTACAAACTTATTTACTAACTGAGGGTTGCGTCTTTCAAAGGCACACAATAGCATGTCTGAATCCAGTCAGAACGTCTGCAGCAATGAATATGCATTAAAGGCATTGACACGATATTCTGCATGTTTTGAGAGGAGAAAATGTAAATATAATCATTTATCAGCTGCAATGTGATCTATCAAACCTGAGATTAATGTTGCTGATAGAAACTGCGTCTATATTTAACATTTTTCAAAACGACGTGCAAACAGTCTGTGTGTGTGTGTGTGTGTGTGTGTGTGTGTGTAATTGCATACATGGCTGCAGGTATTATTGCAAGAAGGTGACGTGGAAACCAAGCAAGGTGACGCAGAGAACGCCTTTTTCACCCTTGTGTGAGGATTTCTGGGATAAACAAGGAAACAATCATCAAAACATATGGCTTATCCAGCATGTTGGAGCTGTTAGAGAAAGTCAGGATTGATGTGGAGAAGAGTCACGCATACCTGCAGATCACAGGTGTTGAGTCAGAGCTGGGATCCTCTGGTACAAGTCCTAAATTAACTGCGACCAAACCTTTATTCCATTAGCTGCATTTCTTAGAGTAACAGGAGCAAATGATTGTGCAAAATATCTCGGGTCAGTGCATGGTGCTTTTATTTTGAAAAACAGTCTTGTGTTCTGGAGCTGTGAGCTGGTGCGTTTTCTGGCAGCTGGCTTATAGGCGGGTCAGTTTATAAAATGTTTAGTAAAAAAAAAAAAAAAAAAAAAAAAAAAAAAAAGAGGCCTTTATTAGAAACATGTTTAATATATGCCAATTTTTTCTTTTCTTCAACTTTTAACGTCTTTATACATTTCATTTTCATTCCCTGTTCGCATCATTCGCCTGTGGGTGGGGTGAGTGGCCAGACCTTTGCCCATGGGATCCGGTTGGGCTCAGCCCAAAAGGGTTACATGGGCTCCACCTCCTATGCGCTCACCATCTGCAGGAGGAGCCGTAGTGTGAGCTGGGCAGCAGCGACCTTGGTGCTCCAAACCCACGGCTGCAGAAGCTGGCCCTATGGACGTGGAACGTCACCTCTCTGGTGGGGAACACATGGCTTGGGCTCTGGAACCAGTACCCTCAATAGGGGCTGGACTTTCTTCCACTCTGGAGTTGTTCATGGTGAGAGGCGCCGAGCAGGTGTGGGCATTCTCGTCAGCCCCCGGCTTGGTGCCTCCACTAGGTGCCTCCTTGGTTTCCCTCCACCTTTGTGTGGGGGGACGGGTCCTGACTGTCTGTGCTTATGCACTGAATGGCAGTTCAGAGTACCCACCCTTTCTGGAGTCCTTGAAGGGAGTGTTGGAGGAGTCTCCTTCTGGAGTATCTCTTGTTCTGCTGTGGGTCGGTGGAAGGAATATTTCAAAGAGCTCCTCAATCCTACCAACACATTTTCCGATGAGGAAGCAGAGCTGGAGGACACAGGGCTGGATTCTGCTATCTCTAGGGTTGAAGTTGCTGAGGTGGTTAAAAAAGCTCCTTGGCCGCAAGGCCCCGGGGATGGATGAGATCCGCCCAGAGTTCCTTAAGGCTCTGGATGCTGTGGGGCTGTCCTGTCTGACACGCCTCTGTAGCATCGTGTGGAGATCGGGGACAGTGGACTAGCAGACTGGGGTGGTGGTCCCCCTTTTTAAGAAAGGGGACCGGAGGCTGTGTTCCAATTACAAGGAAATCACACTCCTCAGCCTCCCTGGTAAGGTCTATTCAGGGGTTCTGGAGAGGAGGGTCTGCTGGATAGTCGAATCTCGGATTGAGGAGGAGCTGTGTGGTTTTTGTCCTGGTCTCAGAACAGTGGACCAGCTCTATACCCTCTTTGGGGTCCTGGAGGGGGCATGGGAGTTTGCCCAACCAGTCTATATGTGCTTTGTGGACCTGGAGAAGACGTTCGACCATGTCCCTCGGGGGCTCCTGCGGGGTTATGGGGTGCCGGACTCCCCTTGTACGAGCTGTCCGGTCCCTGTACGACAGGTGTCAGAGATTGGTCCGCATTGCCGGTAGTAAGTCGGATTCGTTTCCGGTGAGGGTTGGACTCCACCAAGGCTGCCCTTTATCACTGATTCTGTTCATAGATTATATGGACAGAATTTCTTGGTGCAGCCGAGGTGTTGAGGGGATCCGACTTGCTGGCCTCAGGATTGGGTCCCTGATTTTAGCAGATGATGTGGTCCTGTTGGCTTCATCTGACCGTGATCTTCAGCTCTCGCTTGAGCGATTCGCAGCAGAGTATGAATCAGCACCTCCAAATCTGGGACCATGGTCCTCAGCCGGAATAGGGTGGATTGCCCTCTCCAGGTCGGGAGTCAGGTCCTGCCTCAAGTGGAGGAGTTTAAATATCTCGGGGTCTTGTTCACGAGTGAGGGAAGGATGGAGCGCGAGATCAACAGACAGATTGGTGCAGCATCTGCAGTAATGCGGACTCTGCACCAGTCTGTCGTGGTGAAGAAGGAGCCGAGCCAGAAGGTGAAGCTCTTGATTTACCAGTTGATCTACGTTCCTACCCTCACCTATGGTCATGAGCTCGGTCATCCGGGAGGAGATCAGAGTAGAGCCGCTGCTCCTCCGCATCGAGAGGAACCAGTTGAGGTGGCTCAGGCATCTGGTCAGGATGCCTCCTGGACCTCCCTGGTGAGGTGTTCCAGGCACGTCCCTCTGGGGGGAGACCCAGGACAGTAGATGGTATGGTATGGTATGTATGGTATGGTAACGAAGTAGAACTACTTCACTACTGTACTTAAGTAATAAAATGTGGTATCTCTACTTTATTGAAGTATTACTTTTTCTCTCCTACTTCCACTTTTACTCCACTACGTATGTTGGATCACAGAAGAACTAGCTTATAGTCGCCAACTTGCCTTTAGTTGCCATAAGTTAGGGATAAAGAAAAAAATGAAAAAAAAAAAAAATTTTCATGGATGTTACTGTTCATGTACTACTGCTCCAGCAAAAGGATTTCTGAATGTTGGGCTTTTTTTTAATTTTCATTGGACAAGTACAGACAGCTGTAGGAACAATGAAACAGGAGACGCTACAAAGTGATGCTGGTTCTATTACAAGCCAAAAGAAATAAAATAGAAAAAAGGAAGTGAGAACCCATAGCATTTTTAAATTTACAACGAGGAAGGCAAATGCCACAAGACCTTCCATCCTTGCTGTCGTCACGCTGACGAACTTTTCTGCTTGGTAACTTGTATAGTCCCTGACGATTAACAAAGTTCTTGTCTGACCATAGAGTCAGACAGGAGACAGACACCGTCTATCCCAACAGGTCTAAGGAGAAGAAGATGAATTAGTAAAGAAGGAGAAGAAGAGCATTAGATTAATAATTGATGTTTGATAAATTGAAAGCTAATTGATCATCTGACCTTATGACAATTAGTTTGATTGTCGGAGTAAATTATTGATTTCAATCTTGTGTTGGCTGCTGGTTCTGCAGTTAAGCAGCAAAACAGCAAATGTTGTTTTTTGTGGCTTCAAGTTGTAAATGTATGCATTTTAATGTTTACATGATGCTCTTGACTCATTTTCTGTTTGTGGACTAGCCCATTCTTCATTATCACCTCCTTCTTATTGCTTGTCTGAAACCACAGCTGCTAATTAGTTGCGCTGCTAACGGTGTGCACATTTACATTTTGTATTTTAAACTCATTTTCTTCAACGCAGAAATAAACAAATGAATAAAAAACAAAATATAATAATAAAGAGGCCACGAAACCTTTGAGTTGAAGCATGTTTCTGAATAGGTTTATTAAGAGCCTGATTAGCTTCAGCAGCAGATGCTTGTACCAGCAGTAAGAAGAGGTAGTGAAGTGACGGCTGGATGGGTTGATTGACAGACGAGGTGATCGGCTGGTTTAGCAGGAACACATAAAGGCCATGAGGGTCAGCTGTGTTTCCATACAGCAGCGCACCGCCGAAAGGTTGGGGGGAGGGAGGCTGGAATGAAGGGATGGAGAAAGCAGAAGGAAACACAGAAACTCAGTCATGTGACCTGAATGTTGGCAGTTTGAAGGTCAGGCTTCCAGTTTTGGAACGACAGAGGAACGATCTTGTCTAGTGGGATTATATCCCTCTCACTTCACAGTTCAGGACCTGAAGTTCCAATTTTACAGGCTGAATTTATCTGACAGCATCCATCAGAATCTCAGAGATGCTTCGAGACGTCGTCCGGGTAACAGGTCCTGCAGCCCAGAGATGTTTAGAATGAAGCTTCAGAACAACTTTAAGTCCAGTAAACACTCAGATTTAAGATGTGGGTCAGTTGGAGAAATGCTCATCCCAGCAACGTTACTGGATACTGGATACAGGTTTCACAGTGGAGGAACCACCAATATGGAATATATCTCCTGCTCCAGGAGGTGTCTCTACCTGCATGAGTAGTATTCTGCTGTAGGAGGTGTCTCTACCTGTAGGAAGTACCACTAACTTTAGGAGGTGTTTCTACCTGTAGGAGGTGTCTCTACCTGTAAGAGGTGTTTCTACCTGTAGGAGGTGTCTCTACCTGTAAGAGGTGTTTCTACCTGTAGGAAGTACCACTAACTGTAGGAGGTGTCGCTACCTGTAAGAGGTGTTTCTACCTGTAGGAAGTACCACTAACTGTAGGAGGTGTCGCTACCTGTAAGAGGTGTCTCTACCTGTAGGAGGTGTCTCTACCTGTAAGAGGTGTTTCTACCTGTAGGAAGTACCACTAACTGTAGGAGGTGTCGCTACCTGTAAGAGGTGTTTCTACCTGTAGGAAGTACCACTAACTGTAGGAGGTGTCGCTACCTGTAAGAGGTGTCTCTACCTGTAGGAGGTGTCTCTACCTGTAAGAGGTGTTTCTACCTGTAGGAAGTACCACTAACTTTAGGAGGTGTTTCTACCTGTAGGAGGTGTCTCTACCTGTAAGAGGTGTTTCTACCTGTAGGAAGTACCACTAACTGTAGGAGGTGTCGCTACCTGTAAGAGGTACCACTAACTGTAGAAGGTGTCGCTACCTGTAGGAGGTGTTTCTACCTGTAGGAAGTACCACTAACTTTAGGAGGTGTTTCTACCTGTAGGAGGTGTCTCTACCTGTAAGAGGTGTTTCTACCTGTAGGAAGTACCACTAACTGTAGGAGGTGTCGCTACCTGTAAGAGGTGTTTCTACCTGTAGGAGGTGTCTCTACCTGTAGGAGGTACCACTAACTGTAGAAGGTGTCGCTACCTGTAGGAGGTGTCTCTACCTGTAGGAAGTACCACTAACTTTAGGAGATGTTTCTACCCGTAGGAGGTGTCTCTACCTGTAAGAGGTGTTTCTACCTGTAGGAAGTACCACTAACTGTAGGAGGTGTCGCTACCTGTAAGAGGTGTTTCTACCTGTAGGAAGTACCACTAATTGTAGGAGGTGTCGCTACCTGTAAGAGGTGTCTCTACCTGTAGGAGGTGTCTCTACCTGTAAGAGGTGTTTCTACCTGTAGGAAGTACCACTAACTGTAGGAGGTGTCGCTACCTGTAAGAGGTGTTTCTACCTGTAGGAAGTACCACTAACTGTAGGAGGTGTCGCTACCTGTAAGAGGTGTCTCTACCTGTAGGAGGTGTCTCTACCTGTAAGAGGTGTTTCTACCTGTAGGAAGTACCACTAACTGTAGGAGGTGTCGCTACCTGTAAGAGGTACCACTAACTGTAGAAGGTGTCGCTACCTGTAGGAGGTGTTTCTACCTGTAGGAAGTACCACTAACTTTAGGAGGTGTTTCTACCTGTAGGAGGTGTCTCTACCTGTAAGAGGTGTTTCTACCTGTAGGAAGTACCACTAACTGTAGGAGGTGTCGCTACCTGTAAGAGGTGTTTCTACCTGTAGGAGGTGTCTCTACCTGTAGGAGGTGTCTCTACCTGTAGGAAGTACCACTAACTTTAGGAGATGTTTCTACCCGTAGGAGGTGTCTCTACCTGTAGGAAGTACCACTAACTGTAGGAGGTGTCGCTACCTGTAAGAGGTGTTTCTACCTGTAGGAAGTACCACTAACTGTAGGAGGTGTCGCTACCTGTAAGAGGTGTTTCTACCTGTAGGAAGTACCACTAACTGTAGGAGGTGTCGCTACCTGTAAGAGGTGTTTCTACCTGTAGGAGGTGTCTCTACCAGTTGGAGGTGTCGCTACCTGTAGGAGGTGTTTCTACCTGTAGGAGGTGTCTCTAGCTGTAGGAGGTGTCTCTACCTGTAGAGGCTATCGATAACTGTAGGAGGTGTCGCTACCTGTAGGAGGTGTGTCTACCTGTAGGAGGTGTCTCTACCTGTAGGAGGTGTGTCTACCTGTAGGAGGTGTGTCTACCTGTAGGTGGTGTGTCTAGCTGTAGGAGGTGTGTCTACCTGTAGGTGGTGTGTCTAGCTGTAGGAGGTTTCTCTACCTGTAGGAGGTGTGTCTACCTGTAGGAGGTGTCTCTACCTGTAGGAGGTGTGTCTACCTGTAGGAGGTGTCTCTAGCTGTAGGAGGTGTCTCTAGCTGTAGGAGGTGTCTCTACCTGTAGAGGCTATCGATAACTGTAGGAGGTGTCGCTACCTGTAGGAGGTGTGTCTACCTGTAGGAGGTGTGTCTACCTGTAGGAGGTGTCTCTACCTGTAGGAGGTGTCTCTACCTGTAGGAGGTGTGTCTACCTGTAGGAGGTGTGTCTACCTGTAGGAGGTGTCTCTACCTGTAGGAGGTGTCTCTACCTGTAGGAGGTGTCTCTACCTGTAGGAGGTGTCTCTGCCTGTAGGAGGTGTGTCTACCTGTAGGAGGTGTGTCTACCTGTAGGAGGTGTGTCTACCTGTAGGAAGTGTCTCTGCCTGTAGGAGGTGTGTCTACCTGTAGGAGGTGTCTCTGCCTGTAGGAGGTGTCTCTGCCTGTAGGAGGTGTGTCTACCTGTAGGAGGTGTGTCTACCTGTAGGAGGTGTCTCTACCTGTAGGAGGTGTGTCTACCTGTAGGAGGTGTCTCTACCTGTAGGAGGTGTGTCTACCTGTAGGAGGTGTCTCTGCCTGTAGGAGGTGTCTCTACCTGTAGGAGGTGTCTCTACCTGTAGGAGGTGTCTCTGCCTGTAGGAGGTGTGTCTACCTGTAGGAGGTGTCTCTACCTGTAGGAGGTGTGTCTACCTGTAGGAGGTGTGTCTACCTGTAGGAGGTGTGTCTACCTGTAGGAGGTGTCTCTACCTGTAGGAGGTGTGTCTACCTGTAGGAGGTGTCTCTGCCTGTAGGAGGTGTCTCTACCTGTAGGAGGTGTCTCTACCTGTAGGAGGTGTCTCTGCCTGTAGGAGGTGTGTCTACCTGTAGGAGGTGTCTCTACCTGTAGGAGGTGTGTCTACCTGTAGGAGGTGTCTCTACCTGTAGGAGGTGTGTCTACCTGTAGGAGGTGTCTCTACCTGTAGGAGGTGTCTCTACCTGTAGGAGTCACATGATGTAACCGCCTGATATTATGGGCTACTACACAAATCTCACATGTGCTCCTGCTCCTCCCCTTCCCTGTCCTCCATCTCCTTCTCCAAAGGTTTGTCCTGCTCTTCATGATTATTCTTCTGTCTCCTCCTGCTCTTCTTAAAAAAAGCCCACACCTCCTCCTGCTTCTCCTGCTCCTCCATCTCCTCCTACTCCTTCTGGACATGCTGTTGGACAGTGTCCAGGTGTTCATGGAGGCAATGCATCACAGTTGTGTGTCCCATGACGTTTACATGATGTCATCACCTGGACAGGTAGATCTCTGCCTTTCCTTGGACTCTTATTAGAACATAGAGCTGTCAATCATGAAGATATGTGGAGGTCAGAGGCCAGGAGGAGGTGGTGCACCACCTCACCTCCTGCAGGATGGCGGCGGTGCGGCGGCGTTCCCTCTGGACGGTTTCTGCTGCTTCGCAGGATGAACTGAATCTGCTTGCAGAGCTCTGATTGGTCCATGAGAGGGAGCCATGAGCGAGAGGGAGATCCTCCTCTTCCTGCAGCCTGGAACGTCTGGCGGACCGTCGGCCGGGTGCAAACCCCCGCCGACCGTGACCTCAGCTGCTGCGGCGGCTTGATACTGATGCGGGGCGCCGGCCGGGTCAGAACCTGGGACGTTTCCTGGCCGCCCGCCAAACCGTCTCCATGTTGGATTGGGGGCAACAACAATGGCGCCCTCTCAGTCCCAACACCTCCGACAAAGACACACATGCAGAGTGAAGCATGAACTCACACACGGCAGTAATCCTGCTCCTCTTACTCCTCCTGCTCCTCCTCTTCCTGCTCCTCCTCTTCCTGCTCTTTCTCCTGCTTCTCCTCTTCCTGCTCCTCCTCCTCCTCTTCCTGTTCTTTCTCCTGCTCCTCCTCTTCCTGCTCTTTCTCCTGCTCCTCCTCCTCCTGCTCCTCCTCTTCCTGTTCTTTCTCCTGCTTCTCCTTTTCCTGCTCCTCCTCCTTCTCTTCCTGTTCTTTCTCCTGCTCCTCCTCCTCCTCTTCCTGCTCTTTCTCCTGCTCCTCTTCCTGCTCCTCCTCCTCCTCTTCCTGTTCTTTCTCCTGCTCCTCCTCTTCCTGCTCCTCCTCCTGCTCCTCCTCTTCCTGTTCTTTCTCCTGCTTCTCCTTTTCCTGCTCCTCTTCCTGCTCCTCCTCCTTCTCTTCCTGTTCTTTCTCCTGCTCCTCCTCCTCCTCTTCCTGCTCTTTCTCCTGCTCCTCTTCCTGCTCCTCCTCCTCCTCTTCCTGTTCTTTCTCCTGCTCCTGGTCCTCCTCTTACTCCTCCTGATTGTCCCATAATCCAGGATTTCCTCTTACTGCATCTTTCCTTTGTTTGCTTCTCGGGAATATTGAGAGAAAACCTCAGCAGCACCTCCTGCTCCTGCTGTTCCTCCTTCTCTCCCTGCTCTTCCTGCACCTCCTGGATCTCCTGCCTCTCTTGCTCCTCCTGCACCTCCTGGACCTCCTGCACCTCCTGCTCCTCCTGCACCTCCTGGATCTCCTGCTCCTTCTGCACCTCCTGCTCCTCCTGCACCTCCTGCTCTTCCTGCACCTCCTGCTCTTCCTGCACCTCCTGCACCTCCTGGATCTCCTACACCTCCTGGATCTCCTGCACCTCCTGGATCTCCTGCACCTCCTGGACCTCCTGCACCTCTTGGATCTCCTGCACCTCCTGCTCTTCCTGCACCTCCTGCTCCTTCTGCACCTCCTGGATCTCCTGCACCTCCTGCTCTTCCTGCTCCTCCTGCACCTCCTGCTCCTCCTGCACCTCCTGGATCTCCTGCACCTCCTGGATCTCCTGCACCTCCTTATTGTCTCCCTCTGTTTTCTCCTCACATGTTGGTGCTGGAGCCGCTGCGACTGCAGCGAATCTGCAGCTTGTTGCGTATTTCTCCACGTTGGACACGATTTCCATAAAGAACGTTTCTTGTTTACGTAAAAAAGACGCGGATTAAAAAGTTCTGACATTAATCTCTGTTTTCTGGTCCAGGTCGGGTCCGAACACCTGCCAGGTTCACGCCTGAAGAGGGAAGCAGGAGAACGCTGTTGATGTGGAGCAGTGGATGCCAACAGAGAGGAGGACACGGAGGAGGGAAAGGATTCTGATCTTCCATGTGGTCAGCCGCAGGTTAAAGAGGCATTCCGTGACTTTTTTACCTTAAAACGCCGCGTCCTGGACGTGTTTGATGACACGTCTATCATTTCTGCAGCCCAGCAGAGAAACCGACATGATAAAACGTCTACATCCGGAACGCCACGCTTCGCTTCCCGGTATCCCATGACGGGATACCTCCTGACGGAGTCGTCTTCTGCTGGCTGGGTCCAGATCTGGACTGGAGTCTGCAGAAACCTCACTGAGCGGCACAGTGGTGTAGCGGTTAGCTCATCCCAGCACGCAGGTTCGATCCTGGGATGGCGGGAGGTGTGCAGTTTGCATGTTCTCCCCGTATGTGCCGGTTCTCTTCCTCCCACCGTCCAGACATGATGTCAGGCCGACTGCTAGTCCAACTCCCTCGCAGCGTGTGTGTGTGTGTGTGTGGTGCTGTGATGCACCTGTCCAGGTGTTCCTGCTCCAGCTTCCTGAGACCCTGACAGGTTTGGAAGAGCAGGACTCGGCTTGTTGTCTTCCTACACGTCACTGTTGGTTCTGCAGAGATCTCCATCTGCGGAACTGGAACCATTAGAACGTCACGCCGTGACATCACAGCAGAAACAAGGAACCGCATTAGAAACGCGGAGATACGTTGTGATGGATGTGAGTTTCAGGGAGCTTGGTGCACAGAGCACCAGCTGAAAAGACGAAGCGTGGAAGGAACATCACACAGCGAGTGCCCACCACGCCGTCGTCCATCGTTCCCGTCGGACCAGAGCAGCTCGGGCTTGTGGTTGTTTGGCGGCTCTGCTTCTGGTTCACTGCCTCCGTCACTTCGGTCCTATCCAGGAATTCTTTCCTACCTGCGGATGGAAAGTGGAAGACGGAAACCCCCTCCCTTCATGCTGTGGAGGAGGACGTGACGATTTGGTGTGTGATGCTATCAGAGCTGGAGTCGCCATGCAGGGGGATGACCCCCCCCTTCGCTGCTTGGCCAGGGCGGGGGGGGCCGGGGGCGTGGACCAGGCGCTGCGACCGGACCGAACGCCGGATGCAGCCTGTAAATCCAGCTGCTATGTGTCGTTTGGGAAAAGGAGAAAGTATTTCTTACCGTGTATTTGTGTGTTCTGAGTATACAAACAATATTTTACAATATTACACAATGTGTGTGTGTGTGTGTGTGAGAGAGATGTACTCGGTAACAACTTGTCAGCGTTGCTGCTTCCTGCTGACTGCATACATCTTCTGAGCCGCGTTTCCACCGAGCGTGTCGGTTCAGGCGGGTCCAGCTCATCCAGGAGAGCGTTTCCGCTGCAGGTCGTACCGCCAGCGTGCACGCAGGGTTTCGCCAAACGCCACGCGCCATGGAAGCGATGGGGAAAAGCCCAACTACAGCTGGGAAAGTTTGTACTTCCAGACCTTCCTTTCTCTTCCCACGTCCAGTGAGCGTTTCGACTGAACGGCAACGTTGTGCTTCTGGCGCGAGCGGCGGCGTTTTTAAGTTCACCAATCAGCAACCAATGTGCACGCAGCGATCAGCTGGACGACTTCGGACTGAAGTGCAGGTGGTGATGAAGATGTGAGGAGGAGGAGTCCAGCAGAGTCTTTATGAAGATGTGAAATGTGAGTTTGTTTTCATGTCGCAGAAGCAGAGAAACATCCCATTTCTTTGTTTCTCCTGTCTGCAGCTGAACCTGGAAAGGCGTCTGGACAGAAGTTCTTCGGGTTTCAGTCGAACATCAAACAAAAACGCCGTTCCATGGGGTCTCCAGGCTCTTTGTTCGCAGCAGCCTCAGATCTGGATCCAAATCATCATGAACTTATTTCACAGCTATTCCAGTAATTCTGCTGACAAAGCAGCAACAAGCCCTCCCTTTGCTGCAGGTTCACGGGTCAGTCTGTCGCTGCGCCTTTCCAAAGGAAAAACATGTTTTCCTTCACACGGGCCACGGCGGACCAGCCTGCAGGGGTTTTCATCCCTGTCAGGTAGAAGCTCCTCTGTCGAACCCGGGGGCCCAGCAGGCAGGACATCTGAGACCCGATCGGAGCTGATTGATCCGGGAAACGGTGGGAAAAGTCCTGAGTCTGGTAACTGGGTTGTGTAATCGCTGCTGGCGCGTCCACCAGGGACACGCTGGACCGTCGCTCGAGCTGCTCGCCGACTGATGATCCAGTTTGCCGCCGCAGAAGGGTCTGAATGTCCTTTGTGATCTTTGCAGAGCAGGACGGCAGGTGCCGACCCCCCCGCGGCGAAGCAGACCCTCTCACTGCCAGGATTAAAGCTTTCGCTCGGCTCCCTGCAGAAATCTCCCTCCCAGCAGTTTGGTTAAACACATTAAGACATTCTTACGGGACCCCAGTGGTCCTCGGGAATCATCCTTTGTTTTCCTTTGCTTTTTTCTTTTAAACAGCCACACAAACGGTGTGTGTGTGTGTGTGTGTGTGTGTGTGTGTGTGTGTGTGTGCGCGCGCGCGCGCGTTTGGCAGAGTGGGACTTTCTACTGGGCTTTTCTCGCCTCGGCCTTCAGTTGGTGGTGCAGCAACAGGCTTGATGGAGTTCAGCTCGAGCAGACTAACGCTGCTCTCCGATTGGCCGTCCAGCAGGATTCTGGAAATGACTGCGAGTCCTGAAGACGAGCAAGCTGAAGGTAAGACATGAACTCCAGGGCCGAGCTTTTTATCCTGTCTGAAGGAAACATTTCCACAACCCGCAGGAAGCAACAAAGAAAGCAAGATAAAGCACAAATGCAGAAAACATCTGTCGTATCCGGTTACTCTTTAAAATTTTTAAGGGGACCTAACTTAATAAATAAATTGTTTATTCACTCCTTGTCCTGTTGTAAGAAACATCTAATGATTACTAGTTTAGTGATTATAATCTTTACTTTTTGACTGTTTTTATTTTTTTTCCATTTTTTTTAAAACAGGGCTCTGTTTTTCTAACAGTTCAGTTAACCAAAAACCAAACCCCGTATGCTGAACATCCCAGTCTATTTGCTAAATTAAACATATTAGCCAAATCTATATTAGCCAAAACTAAAAAAACTGATAAAAGTCTTCTTTTAGTGTCATCACACTAACAGTGACCGTACACAAACACAACCACGAAAAATTCATATTTCTAAAATTCATTTTTTACGAAAAAAAAATTTCACTGGGAAATATTGTTTGAGAGCACAGATATGAGAATCCAGATGACAAAGATATTTGCAGTCTCGATACATTGTTTATCACTACTTCGAGGTATACAGGTAAAGTACACAAATACTGTAACACTACTCAACACTGAAGCTGCAGACTGGAAAGATTGATTTCCTGCCATATGATCACTTACAGTATCATGTCATTCATCAAGCAAAATCAGAGCAAAAATAGTTTCTCACAGTAACTGTAAAAAAAAAAAAAATTACTCTAAAAAGTTACAGTAAAGGCCAGTTAATGTTTTCTAACGTACATAAACTGGGACGTCCATTTCAAATATCATCATACATCCCTGCTCTCACACTTCATGTATCTTTTACATTGCCATGGTTGTTAGTCAGTTCATCCACTAGTGGGCAGCGGTGAGTTCAGATGTCAGATGTTCTGACTGCGATTGGTAGCCGTAATTTACGTGATAAAGTTTATTTACAACATCCAAAATCACCAGAAGAATAAAACCATGAAGTTTTTTTCTGTTCTCAGCTTCTTCTTCTTCTATGGGTGCTTTCTATTGGTGGATTCTGCTTTAGCTTCTTCCCGTTCCTTTTCTTCTTCTCTGGTTTGTTCCTTTCTCTGGAAAGCAAAGCAACAACAATAATACTGTAACTTCTAACATGATCAGTATCCTCGTGGGATATGTAGCGCAGTGTTACGCCTTTGAAAGTTTACATCTCATCATTAACAGACTCATAATCGTCTAAATGAGCCAAATAAATAAATCCAGCACAAATAAAACAAAACTCCTTCAGTAACTGAACGTTTTTCTGTCCTTTATGGTGTGTCTGGCTGTGTTGTCAGCACAGCCACACCTGGTGGATGGGGTTACCAGTTTGTTCATTGGCAAGCCAGGGTTTTGTAAAGAGCCTCACAGTCCCGAACAGCGTCAGCGGCAGGAAAACATGTTTTGCAGAAAGTGAGAAGCGGAGTTTATTGTGTGACTGGAGACGTGTTCTTCTTTTCTACATGCAAAGATTAAATAATTGTGTGAAAATGTTCATTTTAGATTTAAACAACTGACAACAAAACCTGTTGATCTCTGGAGCGAAATACAAGACATTGTTAAACTGTTATTGATCAGTTAGTCAATATGGAGAGATTATTATCTGCACGGAGCCAAGTTCGGTCTGAGCTGCGAGGACTCCCTGTCGACATGGATCAGTCTGAGGACGGACAAATGAAGATCACGTCTGGCTGGTGCTGATTGAAGTCACACTAACACCTTGGTACCAAAGGCTACAGGGGCCTTGTAGAGTTCAGGCCTCACTGGGTCACGGCCTCCATATAGGAGCACAACAGACCCCCCCTCACCACCACCACACACACACACACACACACACACACACACACACACACACACACACACACACACACATACACACAGAGTTCTGGATGATTTTCTACCCCTCTCCTGTTTAACCACCCCGTCTGGCGTCTCTTTGTGTTTGCATTGACCTTCTCTCTTATATTTCTTTCTTTGGGCCTTCAGGTTCAACATACTGAAACAGAAGTTTTAAACCGTCTCTCATTTCTCTTCACAACAGAAAAACCATCCAGCATCCATCTCACGGCCAATCAGAACTCACCAGTTCACATGACCAAACCTCTATATTCAACCTCCCCCCCCCCCCCCCCCCCCCCCCCCCCCCCCCCCCCGCGATAGGGTTCAGCATGGAATCCTACAGACCAGCAGGAGGCAACAATGCTCACATGTAGCATAGCAACAATGCTCACATGTAGCATAGCAACAATGCTCACATGTAGCATAGCAACAATGCTCACATGTAGCATAGCAACAATGCTAACATGTAGCATAGCAACAATGCTCACATGTAGCATAGCAACAATGCTCACATGTAGCATAGTGATGATGCTAACATGTAGCAAAGCAACACAACAGGAGAAACTCAGCGACCACCAGCATCAGTATCCAAACCAACCATAGTTCAAACCAACCCAAACCCAAACAGGAAACATGCGAACATCCCTGATCATTTCTCCACATAAACAAGGCATCATATGAAAGCTCTGCTGGTTACAGAAGCTGTTATGGCCGTTGTGTATGGAAATAAAATTGACTCAATACTCTTTTGTGTGTGTGTGTGTGTGTGTGTGTAATCTATTATTTGCTAACTGTACAAACGCAGAAAAAAAATTTCTGTGTTCCTTAGGGTATTAATATATTTTTATAATGAGCACAAAATTATCTATAAGTTACATGCACAAAAAGTATACACAAATTACAAAATTTAGCCAATATTATTTACACACAAATTTTTAACATTCAGTCTCACAGATCTAGTGGTTTTGTGGCTCCAGCAAACACAAATGGTTAGATACTGTGCATGAATTGTTTGATACGCACCGACAAAACTGCAAATACACACAGTTTCCAAGCACTGGCGATGTTGGTGATGCTTCTCATACTTCTGGGTGCCTTTTAGACTACGTTCACTGCAGTTAAATGTGAGTTGAGCCCTATTTTCTGCTCAAATGTGACTCAATCTGTTTCTGATAGTATGAACAGCACAAGTAACATTTAATCAACAGATTCAGGTCACTTTCCAATGTGGGACTGAATCGGATACATTTCGGACCTTGTTCGCTACAACTTTTGTCTGAACGGCCAGAACGGTCAATGTGACTGACGTCATTCTGCTGATCATCTTTCTGAGGTGGCTCGATCTACTCAGGCATTTTTCACAGGTCTGCAGAAGCATGGACTGTGGAGCAAACAGAGGATCTGGTGATGCCAAACAATGTGCGATAACCCCCCCATTGCTAACCCGTACCACTCCCACTCACCTTTTCAGAGTGACGGATCTCCTGAATGACGTGGCGCTCCTCGAAAGTCTTGAGGCGATGTGTTGACAGATGTGTGAAAGGAATTTCTTGACATTCTGAGGTTTTGGAAGAACTGCAGCTGTGTGAAACCACTGGCATCCGGATCCCACCCCTTCTGGCTCCGACGCCGCGTCCACACTGTTCTGATGTTGCAGCACTTCTCAGATTATGGGCGTCATAGCAATATTACATTTCTCTCTCCTCTTCATCCTTTTTACCAGAACCCGTTTGGAAAATCACCATCTCCAAACTGTTGCATTCTCTTATCAAAAGAAGCCCATGAAGAAAGTTACCTCGGTTACCTCCATGTTTGTTTCCCTAAACACTGTCCTGTGCGTGACGTTATTAATGTTCAACTGAGCATGTGTGTCGGCCATTCCTTCTTGGCTTTTTGCTTGAAAATTAGAACTCACACACTCATGTTTAACAATTTTCTTCAAGGTTAAAAAATAAGTTGCAGAAACAGAGATCTGGGTTCAGCGTTGCTCTCCCAGTTGCAGACTGACATGGGTCAGCTCAGCCAGTCTGAAGTCTGAACCCAGACTACATGTCCCTCCACCCCCCCCGTACAGAATGTGTGTTTGGGTATTTTTTTGTCATTTGTGCGTGCGTAATTTGGGGCAACAATTAGTTTATACAGTTTGAGAATAATGTATTACACACACATGATATCACTAAGTAGATTTTCTCTCCATAGTTATGAGTCGGTTAATGATGAGATGCGAACTTGCAATTACGTCACACTGCCATTAAATATCCCACAAGGATGCTGATCATGTTAGAAGTTACAGTATTATTCTTGTTGCTCTCCGGTTTTCCAGAGAAAGGAACAAACCAGAGAAGAAGAAAAGGAACGGGAAGAAGCTAAAGCAGAATCCACCAATAGAAAGCACCCATAGAAGAAGAAGAAGAAGCTGAGAACAGAAAAAAACTTCATGGTTTTATTCTTCTGGTGATTTTGGATGTTGTAAATAAACTTTATCACGTAAATTACGGCTACCAATCGCAGTCAGAACATCTGACATCTGAACTCACCGCTGCCCACTAGTGGATGAACTGACTAACAACCATGGCAATGTAAAAGATACATGAAGTGTGAGAGCAGGGATGTATGATGATATTTGAAATGGACGTCCCAGTTTATGTACGTTAGAAAACATTAACTGGCCTTTACTGTAACTTTTTACAGTAATTTTTTTTTTTTTTACAGTTACTGTGAGAAACTATTTTTGCTCTGATTTTGCTTGATGAATGACATGATACTGTAAGTGATCATATGGCAGGAAATCAATCTTTCCAGTCTGCAGCTTCAGTGTTGAGTAGTGTTACAGTATTTGTGTACTTTACCTGTATACCTCGAAGTAGTGATAAACAATGTATCGAGACTGCAAATATCTTTGTCATCTGGATTCTCATATCTGTGCTCTCAAACAATATTTCCCAGTAAAAATTTTTTTTCGTAAAAAATGAATTTTAGAAATATGAATTTTTCGTGGTTGTGTTTGTGTACGGTCACTGTTAGTGTGATGACACTAAAAGAAGACTTTTATCAGTTTTTTTTAGTTTTGGCTAATATAGATTTGGCTAATATGTTTAATTTAGCAAATAGACTGGGATGTTCAGCATACGGGGTTTGGTTTTTGGTTAACTGAACTGTTAGAAAAACAGAGCCCTGTTTTCAAAAAAATGGAAAAAAAATAAAAACAGTCAAAAAGTAAAGATTATAATCACTAAACTAGTAATCATTAGATATTTCTTACAACAGGACAAGGAGTGAATAAACAATTTATTTATTAAATTAGGTCCCCTTAAAAATTTTAAAGAGTAACCGGATACGACAGATGTTTTCTGCATTTGTGCTTTATCTTGCTTTCTTTAATGATGGAATATTCCTGGTAATGTTAGCTGAAGCTGGTAGCGTTAGCTAAAGCTGGTAGCGTTAGCTGAAGCTGGTAGCGTTAGCTGAAGCTGGTAACGTTAGCTAAAGCTGGTAGCGTTAGCTGAAGCTGGTAGCGTTAGCTGAAGCTGTTAACGTTAGCTAAGGCTGGTAACGTTAGCTGAAGCTGGTAACGTTAGCTAAAGCTGGTAACGTTAGCTAAAGCTGGATATGTTTGCTAATGGTGGTTGTTGCTTCCCTTTTGGCTTGTCCCTTTGAAAGGTGTCGTCACAGCAAATTATTGTACAGTTGAATGTTTGCACATTTTTTTTATGCCAAATGCCCTTCCTGAAACAATCCTCTGCATTTTTCAAAGCTAATAACGTTAGCTAAAGCTGATAACGTTAGCTAAAGCTGATAACGTTAGTTAAAGCTGGTATTGTTAGCTAAAGATGGTATTGTTAGCTAAGGCTGGAATTTTTAGCGAAAGGTGGTGATGTTAGCTAAAGCTGGTCATGTTAGTTAATGCTGGATAACATTAGCCAATGCTGGTAGCTTTAGCTAAAGCTGGTAACTTTAACTAAAGCTGTTAAAGCTAGCTAATGTTAGTTATATTAGCTAACGCTGGTAATGTTAGTTAATGCTGGATAACATTAGCCACTGCTAGTAACTTTAGCTAAAGCTGGTAACTTTGGCCAAAGCTGGTAATGTTAACTAAAGCTGGTAAAGTTAGCTAATGCTGGTTATATTAGCTAACACTGGTAATGTTAGAAAATTCTCGATAATGTGAGCTAATGCTGGATAACATTAGCTAATGCTAGATAAAGTCCTTTCTGTTATTATTCTTGACCCAGCATCCTTATCTTCTGTCGACAGACTGAAAGTCTTTCTGCATCAAATGTCCGTGTTCTTCCCTTTCCGTTTTATTCCACAACTGAGGTTTTCCATTACAGTGGTTGATGGGTGCAAATGAGCTTCATATACAAAAATTCATTGCACATAGGAAAACAACTGCAAGTAGAAAATTATGTATTTTTACTCTCACAACAAAAGATGGAACCTTTCCTTCCTGTTCTGGTTCCGATGGAGGCTTTCCTTCATACATACAGTTCTGATGGAGCTTTTCCTTCCATGGATGGATGGATGGATGGATGGATAAACCAGTAGAAACTAGCAGCAATAATCCCATTTGAGGAAATCCTGAAGATGCTTACTGACCAGAGCATGGTGTCCAAGAACAAAGATCCCTCCTTTCAGGTTTAGATTTGGTGTAATCAGATTATGTAACCTGAAATGATCTATTAGTCCAGGGGGAGAAGGAGGAGGAAGAGGAGGTTTATCAGGTAGATCAGCAGTGTTAATCATTGATCATCATCACCACATGATGAAGCAAACAAACTTTATTCATATTGGTTAATGTGACAGAATTGAGTCCTGCAGCAGGGGAAAGATGAAAGATTCAGTTTTTGCCCTACTTGGAGGTTTTTCCTGAACAGGGTTTTGTCCGTCTCATTGGTGAGGATAGATGTCTGCAGAATTTCATCTTTATGTTTAGAGCCTCCTTCCTCTTCTACATTTACTGCATTGTTCTGAAACTCACGCCACGTTTACGTTTAGCAGCAGATTCCTTTTTCTGAAACTGTGTAACATTTCTAATGTTTCAGTCGAAAGGCACTACTGAGCTACTTTTCCTTTACTTTCAGACTCCGCCCACTCAATCAGGCTCCGCCTCTTTACATCTGCCCTACGAACGTAACTAAAATATCATAATAGTAAAAACTTTTTAAAACCACGTGTTTTCAGCTCCATGGAAACTGACTGTAGAACCGTGCTGGAGAACTCAAATATGCGTTTAGGTGATGAATGGCGCCGCTTGCTTGTCTGGTGAGACCGTGTAAAGCTGAGAACAGAGCCTCTTCAACCAGTCCAAGTGCTGGTGGGCTCCTATGGGTTCTGGTTTGGTTTAAGTCCCTAACAGCATCATGTTTTTCCTGAAGTTTGTTTTTTCCGATGGAACATGGCTTGTGCGTTCAGGATAAATCAGAAAAGAGATGGTTAGAAATCCAGTTCCTTAAAACATGAAAGGAAGTAGAATTGTTTTAGAGAATCAATATTTATGATTGGTTTTAATAGCAAAGCAAATAGTTTGTTCAGTGAACACACAGCATCGTGTGATTATGTCGTCAGGTGGAGATCCAAATAGTTGTGATTTGTTTGAATGCTTTTGTTTTCAATCGTGCTTTTAGGTGACTTGATGCTAATTGTGGTGCGTTCAGGTGCTTGTGATGTTGATCAGGGTGCGTTCTAATGCTTTCGAAGTTAATTGTGGTGCGTTCAGGTGCTAGTAATGTTGATTGTGGTGCATTTAGGTGCTAGTAATGTTGATTGTGGTGCATTTAGGTGCCTGTGATGCTGATTGTGGTGCGTTCAGGTGCTAAAGATTAAAGTGGCGTCAGTTCTTTTTCCAACCACGGCAGTTTGTGTTGGTGTGAAGGTCAGCAGCTGGAAATATCGGCAGGTTTTCCTCAGATGCCACATTGGCGACAGCAGAAGCTTTGTTTGTTTGTTTGTTTGTGTTTGTGACCATCAGTAGCTATGACAACAGCCTGAACTTTACGACTGAAGCAATAAAAACTTTATTTTACTTTATTTCTACGATTTAATGGAGGCTTGTTGACCTGATGTGGACCAGCAGACACATAAAAACAAGTTTTAAACCTCAAACAAACATGTCAGTATAATAAATATCCGTCTCTGTCAAAGGTTTGGAAACATTTATCCATTAATCCAACAGGTGTCCAAATATGTCCAATTATTTCTGTACTGACATGAAATAACAAGCAGCCGTTCGTCTTGGAGATGTTGACGCAGATTCAGAGAACAAAAGCTGTCGCGCTGATCAGTTCACAGCTCATTGGAGCTTTAGAAAAGCTGAGAACGAAAAGTCGGATTTCCCCTGAAGCTCACACGCCATTCACATATCAGCTATTAGTTCATAATAAAACTAATAAAAAGAGACCAAAAGCTATGATTTGAGCTGCTAAGAAGTGGCGAATGAGACAGACGCTGCGTCAGTGTCCACAGTGTGAGTCCATACTGGACAAGTCCCAGTCTGATTGTGCAGCAGAGTGGAAACCAGTTCAGAACTCACAGTGCTCAGTGTCCCTGGAAAACTCCAAAGAGTCTGAAGAAGACGAGCAGCTGAAGGATGGGACGTCCTGGACGGCTGGAGGCTGCAGGGTTGGACGCACGGGGACCGCTAGAGGACGTTTTCTGCAGGACAGATTTTCACTGTCGTCACATGGCTTTGTTTTGCTCCCTCGGCGGTTTGAGGTCGGACATTTTCTCCTTTTTTTGCATCTTTGATGTAAACAAACTTCCTGTTAACAGTTTAACTTTTCGGAGTTTAAAATGTTTGTTTGTTTTGTTTTCTCATTTTAAAAATGCTCCTGCAGAAATAAGAATTTAAATATTTAACCATTTTATTTATCTAAAAGGGATCAGTGCACATATAGATGTAAATATGGCAGAATCAACCAGCTGCTGTTTTCTATCTGCCTGGAAACGAACCAAAGATCGTCCTCAGTCCAACGGCGAGAACACCAGACATGACTGACACAGCGTCCACGGCTACTTTCACATCTGGGTCCTGTTGAAACGTTCTGGTATTGTGGACCAGTGGTACAGTGACACGGAGGACCGGCGGTACAGCGATATGGTGGGACTGGCGGTACGGTGGAGTGGCGGTACGGTGGACCGGCGGTACGGCGGTACCGTGGACCAGCGGTACGGCGGTACCGTGGACCAGCGGGACATTGTGTCATGTCAGCTGACTGAACGCTGTCCGTCCTCCGGGTCGTCTCTGGACGACGGTCTGGTTTCTCTGGAACTCGTCATACTTCAGTAAAGTCTCGTCAATAAAATGGTTTAAATTGATCAGAATATTTTAAGTAAAACTGTTTTCTAAAGTATTTTAAATCTTTTTATGTCGAGTCTCTGAGTAATGAGTTAAAATAAAATGTTGAGTTTGTGAAAAATGAATCGGTTTAAAAAACATTTCAATATGAAGATTAATGATCTGAATGAAAACTACAACCTTTAAAGCGTAGTTAAATTTTCAATAAATTCTGTTTCTGCTTTGAATAAATGAATAAAATACTTAAATTGCTGGAAAATAAAATGTTTCATTTAAAAAAAATCTTAATCTAGTTTTTCTGCATTAATCCTTGTTAAGGAGGTAAAAACTGGAGGCGGATCAATAACGCGTTGCAAAATCCATTTTCCTTTTTAATTTAAATATTTTCATTATATTCTAAATAATCTGAATCATTTTGAAATTTTTAGTAAAACAAAAAGAAATTAAAAATGTCAAAATGCCTGAAATTTATTTGGAAACAAAATATTTTGTCTGTAAAATAATAAATATTCAATTTTTTATGTTGTTTTTTTTTTAAACTGCAATTTAATAAAGTAAATTTTATACATTGACTTTTACTTTTTATTTAAAAGAAATCGTTGTCTTCCAGAAATCTAATGTTTTTGTTTCATTTAGAATTTTCTTTTATGACTTAAATTTAATGAATAACATTCAGTAATTTTATTCAAAATTTGAAACTAATTGCATTAAAATAATATTATTTTTCTGATTGATGTGAATTTATTCCACATGAAGGAAAAATGTTTTTTCATGTAGAATAAATTTATGGCGTGTTTTTATGACATGATAAAAATGAGCAGCGACAATGTTTAAACAAAATGGCCGCACTGTTTATTATGGGATGTCAAAAATAATTAATGTATATGATGTAAATAAATTATTAATCTATCAGGATGTTTCATATGGATAAAAAATTAAAATCTTTTTTATGTTTCATTTCTAAATGAAGCTGATTGAATTTATTAAATCAAAAATTGTGATGGTAACGGTCAGTGGAGTCGAAGCGCCACAAATAAAATAAAATAAAATAAAATAAAATAAAATAAAATAAAAAGGTCTCATATGAACGACGGATCTGCTGGAAAAGGGAAAACATGCTGAATCAGAACTGGAGACGCTGATGTGGGTCTGAGGCGAAAACCAGGACAGCGTCTTGGAGGACGGTCCGCCAACCCAGATGACAGTCCGGAATCCGTCCTGGATCCTGAACCTGGTCCCGTTCGGACTGGGATGGGAAATGGGAGCAAACGAGGCGTGGTGTTGCCTACCTCAGTCGCGTTGCCGTGGTGACCACAGCAGCCATTTCGAGTCCTTGAGCTGATTTTGTTTACAGTCAAAGTTTTGCCAACAGGAAGCTTCTGTCCTCGCCGCTGCTTTCAGGTTTTGGCACCAGAAAGCCGGAACCCCCCCGGGCTGAGAAACCCGGACCGACCCCCCATCACACAGAAAACCTCCTGCTTTGTTCTGGTTTCCTACTCCTTCACAGTCAACGACCTCATTGTTTATGCTGCAACAGCCGCCATCTTGTCTCATTAAAGTGTAGGAAGCGTGTGCATGTCAGCGTCGGGTGGGGGTTGGGGCATGGGGGAAGGGGGGGTGAAGATGGGGGGGGAGTGCTGAAGCATGATCTATTGTTTGGATGAGTTTCTGGCGATCTCGTTGCTCTTTATTCTGCTTTTCTTTGGTTTCGTTCAAAGTAACAAGTTTAAGTCCAACTTTTCTCTTTTATCTTTATTAATAAAAAATAAATAAAATTCAGGAAGTGACGACTTTTACTGTAAATTATTTCTGTAAATATGAATATTTCTGTCTGCCTCAGAGCAAAACTTGAAGTTGTTTCTGTAATTCAGAGCAGAAGAAGTCTGGTTCTGACTGGTTGGACAAGGCGGACCCGTCTCCAGGACATCATGATGGTGGAGGGATGTGGTCTGTCTTCAAACCGGTCGGTACCGGTCAGTAGAGGGCACACTCGTACTGTCCCATCACCCCAGGCCACTGGGATCCAGTCTGGGAGCAGTAAATCATCAGACTTCAGGTTTTTTTCTGTTTCTGTTCTGGTCCAACACGGCAGAAACAAAGATGGACACATCTCGTTAAAACATGACGCTCTGCGTCCTCATCAGGGTCTGGACGCCTCTGCCTGTTATCCCAGGCTACTGGACATCCCATCGGTACCAACACTCATGACGTTTCAGTCCTGAGCCCACACGACCCATAAACCACTGGTTCTGCCGGGTCAAAGGTCAAACATAGAGGGAGACAGACAGCAGAGAATTTAAGATATTTAGGGGCCAAAGTAAAGACAGACATGAGGCCCTCTGCAAAATAATGCACTTTCCACTCCACTGCTGTACACGGTTTATGCAGCTGGTGACATATTTAAAACTGTTCCTGCTCAGTGGAAACCAAGTGCCCCAAAATGATGATTTAATTGTAATATTATAAAGAAACTGAAGGAGTTCTCATGTGAGGGGGGGTTCTTCTGCCAAAGCTCATTGAATATTGTGGCCCTGATGGAAATATATCATGAAAACAGGCTGCATGTCACAGGAAAGACTTATGATGCTACTTATATGAAAAGTGCTTAAACTGTCCAACAGTAAATTATCATGTTAAACAGTAAATAATAAGACAGGTTAAAGCAATGTTGATACAAAGACCGATATGGATAGTTTTAACACAGAACAAGGTGTTGTTAATAATAGGGCCAGACCAATATGGATTTTTTTAGGCCGATGTCAGTTATGATATTTGGCAGAAAAAGAAAAAAAATCAGATAACCAATTAATTAAAAAACATATAGAATTAATAAAATAAGTGCTTTTTTGGTCCCTTAACACGTACAACAAATAAAATATCAATTACAATCTGAATATTTTACTTGACAGCAGAAAGGAATTTTCAGCCATAAAAACCTGTAACAAAGCATTAGTCCTCTGGCTAGCGGCTGTACTGATGGATTTACCTTTACATTTATACTAGAGGTGTATGCCGTATGCAAGCAACGTGATGAGTGAAGTTACTGGAAAACAATGATTATGCTAAAGACCTTCAACCTTTAGTTACATTTTCTTTACGCCATTATTTTTCTTTGCCAGGAAGTGAGGACTCATATGATCTGAATTAAAAAACAGAGACGCCTTCCTCAAACGTCAGAACAAATCATCTTTATCTAGAGTTGCATTTTAAATATATATTTAAAAACAGTCCGACAGTATGTTGCTAAACGGTCCTCTCCTACATGTTCAACATCGTTGTGTATTCTCAAATATTTTGTATTTCTGCAAAAACTTACTGGCTTTAAGATGTCAGCTAACGCTATGCTAAGTTAGCATAGCTACAGAAATGTTATTGCTAATAAACAGACTGTAAAAGTGTCTTTGCTAACTGAGAGGATCATGTATTAAAACCATAGACTGTATATAAAAGATGGGCGGAGCCTCCGTTACCTAGGTTTCTGAAGAGCTGAATTGAAGCTCATTGGGGGGTTCCCACCGTCGCCATCTTGGCAGCGACACGTGTGTCATCTCTCCTGGGATATTAAAAAATGGGCAAAGAGGTGGAGCTGAGAGGGGCCTTCGAGTGAGGTGGATGATTAACATCTAGCAAACTTCAAGCTGCTTGAAGCGAAGAGCTACTTGAGCTAACCTGGAGCTAACAGGAGCTAACCAGTTAACGGAGGTAAGCGGGCTAAAGCTAAGTCACGTTGTTAACCGGCTAAAAACCGCGGTTGTTCTACATTCCTCCGTCTTGAAGCGGGAGATCAGGTATCTTTCAATAAGAAGGACACGCCCCTAATTATGCAAAAATTCGAGATAAAATTACTTCTGAAGTTAGAGTAAAGGAGTTGGAAAATAATTCACTCCCTCCACAGTTGTCATGAAGGTAAACCTGACCTTTCAAACCTAAAACATTTTTTTTTTTTACCAGGCTGTAAACATGTTTATTTCTGCCGTGAAGTTGGTCTTTTTAACATGGGAGTCTATGGGGATTTGCTCTGTTTTGGAGCCCCTAGTGGATGAAGGGAGAGCTGCAATTTTTGGAACTTCCGCATAGGCTTCACTTTTAACTGTCGGATGTTGCCGCTTGGTAATAACAAGGAAGGTTTGGTCCACTCAATGATACGAACTAATCAAAAGCATTCACTTGTCATTTCATATGGCAAAAAGAGTAAAACAGAATCTAAAGAAACGTTGAGTCATTATTCATTTCACAACATTATTTTTAAACTTGCCTGTTGCTCCGCCCACCTGTATTGTTGCCTGACAGTAGCTTTACTTCCATTACAGCGGTAAGGACTTAGGGTTGAATGGAGTTAGAGCGCCATTGATTAGACAAAAGCCGCAGGTTTATTATTCTGCATGACTCTTAACAGTTTTTAGCGTTTTGTTAGAAATTAAGAATAAATTTGAGTTTAATCAGCAAAATATGGCAGATGATTATTGTTCTTAAAAGGGCCATAATTGAGCATGGTACTTTTTTTCTATCAGTTTGTTACCAAGATATAAAAGGTACCAACAGAAACTAAAAACAAACAAACAAAAAAACCCATAGGAAACAGTTTGCTTTTTCCATTTAGCATTTACAGCAATAAATAAATATTAAATTAAATTTAAATTACATATTAAATTAAATTCAATTATATTTAAATTTAAATATAAATATATTAGTATTATTCATTTTCATTATGCATCCATCCTCATTTGAAAGACTTAGTAGAATCTAATACCTTTACTTCTTTTGTGCAAAGGAATGAAACGTTAAAGGGGTCCTATTCTGGTATTTGGAGTTTTCTGAGCTTTCTACAGTGTTCCAGTGTTGAATCCTCATCAGACATGTGAACGGCACTTTTTTTTATCACCTAAATGCATGTTTGATATTGAGTTTGGGTTCCAGCACGCTCTCTGTTCGGTTTCCATGGCGACGAAAAACGTGTGGTTTTAGAGAGTTTTTTCTACTTGGAAATCCTTGTGACGTTCCGGGGGATAAGGTTCGGTGATTGGTTACCTTCTACTGGTTAACAAGGGCATGTACAAATACATCAGGCGGGTGGAAAACGTGGGATAAAGTTATTTCCAACGATGGCTGGTGAGTTTACCAAAGAGAGACATCCTGCTGCATTCGTTGCTGTGGGTTGCTGTTTTCCACTTCGTTTTCAGGCTCTGATTCAGGTTCCAACATGTAGGGCTGGATGCTATGTGTTGACATTGTAGTTTGTTTTTTTTATTGAGTTCATATGAGCCTAATCCTTCTGTTTATGAGATGTTACAATGATGGTGAAAGCAGGTGCGGTGCGCGCTCCCGATGTAGTGCAGTGGCGGGAGGCGGGGCTTAATGCGGAAGAGTCTCAATCCACTCGTTTTGCCCGCAGGCTGATCTGACAGCCTACGGAGAGGGTCGGTCTGAAGTAAATAAAGCCATTTGTGACAATAACTCGATCAATCCCAGCCCTTCTGGTCTCAGAAATAAAAATAAATTAGCCTGAAATGCACATAATAGTTCCACTTTAAGTTTATGAAACACAAAATAAGTACACTGATTGATATAAATGCTTAGATGTGATTAGCTTGCTTTTGGTGTTTGCAGTAGCTGCAGCGTGAACAGCGTTAGCTGTGATGTTGTTGCTAATATTAGCAACAATTGTGTTGTTCCTGTTTCAGTTACTGTTCTGTAAACTTCTTGCATTCCTGACTGTGGCGTTAGCAGCAAGGGCCCCGAGATTTCTTCTGGTATTAGCCTAACTGTAGTGCACCAGTCTTGGGCTGAACATCCACACTATCTAACCTCCCCATTTACTACATGGGGCAGCAACTATATAGCAGACTACACAGTGACGACATTATGGCGAATCAGACAAAGAGCTGGGTATTTTCTCCTCATCAAAGAGCACATGACTACGAGCGTACAGATGTCATTCCAAATCCAGTCTGAACTCTTTTGTGAAAATATTTTACTTCCTTATATTTATTCTTTCTATGTTGCATATCTATTAAATTATAAAAAACTGATAACTTTATCGTGAACAGATTTCTAAACCATGCTTTGATGTTTGCCTGACTTGCGTCATTTAGAGCTTCTGCCTGCACTGCATTGTAGTCTATATTGGCCTATATAGTGACCTTTGATGCTCACTATAGTTTAAAATGATTTGTGGGTAATTTTGAGCATGCTACTTTTTTTTCTCTCTGGACAACCATAGAAAATAGTGACTGCTACATAATACTACTACATTTTATAGATTACCAGGCTGGAGTTCCTCGCGGCTCCATTCTTGGACCCATTTTTTCACATTATATGTTGATTTACTTTTACCAGCACATTAATACCCTGCTTTATGCAGATGACGCCATTGACAAATACACTACAAACAGCAATTATTTTTAATTGATGAAATTAACATAGAATTCAACTCAATTTTGTTTGACTTAACAGCTTAAAAAAAATCAAGTAAACAGAGCAGAATTGACGTAAAGTGTCGGCATTCTAATGGTTCTGGGACAATCTGAAAAAGATGGCGGCAGGCAGGCTTGATGGGCACAGCGACTTGAAATTCAACCTGACTCGGCGGTAAGAAATTTTGAACATATTTATGACTCAGTCTCCTTTGTTACAGAAGCCACAGATGAACATGAATTGTCAACTGACAAGCATTCGCATCACGACGTTACTGCTAGCTTAGCCAGGCAGTTTCCCTTGTTAGCATCTTAATGACTCAAGGCTTATACTACAGCAGGGGTATCCAAAGTCTGTTTTCGAGGGCCGACTGGTTTTCTATGTATCCCTGTTCCAACACACCTGACTCAAAATAAGCAGTCACTGCAGAATTTCATTGACTGTTGGCTACATTTCATAGAAGCGAGGTGTGTTAGGACAGGGATACATCAAAAACCTGCAGGACGTCAGCCCTCAAGGACAGACTTTGGACACCCCTGCACTACAGGCTGCATGGTGGTGAGTTAGTACCGTGGTTCACAGTAAGAAGTTCGCTGGTTTGAGCCTTGGCTGGGGGGAGGTTCAAACAATGGTCTTTTTTTTTTTTTTTTTTGCATTTCTCCCGTGTATGCGTGGGTTCTCTCCATGCTTCCTCCCACCTTCCAAAGATAAGCATGTTAGGTTGACTGGTTACTCTGAAGAGTGAGTGTGTGTGTGGTTGGTTGGTTGTCTCTCTGTGTTGGCCCTGCGATGGACTGGTGACCTGTCCAGGGTGTACCCTGCCTCTTGCCCGATGATTGCTGGGATAGGCGCCACTATTCCACGACCCTGAATTGGACTAAGTGATTAAGAGAATGGATGGATGGATGACTTACACTATTTGAAGTCAGTCATGGGCTTCTTGCACTCATCGTGTAGCAGCTCGCCTGGAACATTTAATGCGCGAAACTGCAATGTGTTGTTACAGTTTAAGGTGGAGGCAGGTTTAGGATTGAAACCAAAAACATTTTACACTGCCAAGTTTATAACATATAACCAAAAGGCTTAATAGACTAGCTTTGCATGTTTCAAATTGTGTTAAAGAGTACTTAGGGAGCCGGACTGGCATGACCCAACTCCACTCGACCTGTAGGTTATAGTCAAAACTTTCAAAAGCTTCCATGTTGATTGGTACCGCATATTGTGGGCCCACATAAAAACTCAATGGGTACTGTTGTATCGCGTTGTTTGCTGTTGTTTTGGCCGGGGGCCGGTTGTGAGTGAGGGCTAGACAGTCAAACCGCGTCAGGTCTGGATATCAGCACCTGCAGGTCGAGTGTGGTTGTAATTTGCGGGTCAGTTGAAAACTCTAGACTGTGTTGAAACTTGAACAAGATATTGCAGGACATAGCAGGAGGACATATGTAATTTAAAGTGATCATTTCTTTGGAAATGGATTTCCGTGTTGGGTGTGGCTGGCCACCCTCCGAATCCTGTCCACCTGGACCATGTGGTTTTGGTCGAAGACATACAGAACCCCCTCCCTCCGACAGCTGTGAAGCGTCTGTGTTCTCATCTCTTTCTGTTTGTAATATCATGTGCTTTATTGGCATGTGTGGAAGATAAACAAGAGAAAAAAACAACGGAACACCTCTGTTCATAAAGCTCCAGTTTTAGTGGAGAAGTTGCCAAGTCAAGTATTTTAAAAATTACTGAATGAAATGCACTCTTATGTGTTAGGTTTGTGCATATGTTGGAAATATGTTATTTTCATGTTTAAAATAAAGTTTAATGTTTTGCAAGATCTTGGTCATGTATGAATATGCTAAAATCAAAAACAGCATGTAGTGAGTTGAGTTTAAAAAATCAGTCACTACAGCATATTTATTTACTAAATCATGAGCAAATCTTCTAATTATCTTCTACAAATGTTTTCAGTTACATTCACTCAGTTGCTTCAGTGTTTTCTAACTTATGTTTTCTGTATTGTTTACATAATTATATTTACAGTTATAAGTTATATTTACTCAAATTTCCTTGGTATTTCTACCAAGTCAAATCATGTAGATTGAAATTCTTAAGTGTAAACATGTTACATTAATTAAATTAAGTAAGATTTAATATTTTTTTTAGGGTGTACCAACTGGTCACTGACAAACATGGCGACTTTTAAGCCAGTAGAATCTTCATATAAGAAAGCATTAAAAATATTTGATAATAAAACTTTTTCCTTTCATTTTTGCTAAGAAATACAATATTCAGAATTGAGAAAGTTAAAGAAAAAATGTAAATTATCAACAATATTCAATTCAATACATTCAAAATGTTTCAAATAAAGCTCAAAGATTGGTTTAAGAGGAACCAAGAGGACATGTAACTATCAATCACTTTTTGATCAAGTATTCTTGTAAGTGTTGCGTTCTGTGGTTGGTCTTGTTCTTGACTTTTTTATGATCTGCATGTTGTTTTAAATTTTCCTGCTCTGTGTGGAAGATATCTGTTAAGATTGCTTTATATTGTTATAAATTTACTTAAATTACAGATGGAAATGAGCCACTGGCTAATTGTGACATATATACATTTTTCAGAATGTCCATTGATATGCATCGTCCCTTTTAAAGAAATAAACTGAAATTAAATGAAACACCAGGACAGTCTGGAGGACTTGGTCTGACTGGGCAGATTCACACCTTCATGTCTTGATATGCAGAACATCTGTTTTCAGAGCACATACTGTTTGCTTTGTTTTTTCTCCAACCCAAACAATAATCTGCATAATTTTAGTTTATTTGTTAGGGACCATGTGTAAAAACATTAACAAGACCGCTAGTTTCCATCTGCACTCCTTGAACTTGTTGCGGTTTGGTTGCTGGATTTCTATAACAAGACCCCTGGTTTTCAAATGGCCTAGAGTTTGCTTCTTTGGTCCGCATCAGAGTGCGTTTGTGGTTCACACTGCGGACCATGGTGTGGTTAAAGTGGACCTTACACCAGCAGTGTGAATGTGCCCTAACTCTGTGATTAGCTGGTGTGTTATCTCTGGTATTAGCTAGAAACTGTTCCCACGCCAGGGTCTATACACTTTGAAGTGTGGATTTGTGGCACCAAACACAATCCTATTTGGAAGGCTCCTTCGAATCCAGTCGACAAACCTGCACTTTGTTTATCATGAAGCGAAAGCTACAAATGGTGGATCCGTTGTAGCACACTTTGTCCCAGAATTCATTTCACACAAAATGGCAGGGAATGAGCAGCAGTCGAGTACAGTTTTAAGTATATATTAGGGTTAGAACTTTAACGCATTAATTAAGTACAGATTAAAAAAACTCGTATCCCTTCGTTACATGGTTTTAATGCACGATGCGTCACGGTCAGAAGTGAATAATCCAAGTGCCATAAATCAAAAGTCCTGCCATGTTTTTAGGTCTACTTTGCTAAGGTATGTCTACTTGCAGTAGAGCTGAGCTAATTATATTCATTATGTTTAGTGACTGGTGGGAACAGCTGGCGGACAGGATTTTTACTCTATGGCACCTGGACTAAACACCTCAGGCTGTGGTGTTCTCGACTCCACGTTGTGCATTAAAACCGTGTAATGCACGGATCTGAGTTATTCAATCCACTTATACCATGGTTCCACACTGTAAACATTTTACATGTTATATATAACGTTGCTAGCATCAGCAATCACTTCTTTGAGCCTGACCAATTCAGCCCACCGCGAGTCTTGAAACTTCTACAAAACTTTAAAGCCACTACCTGTCCACTTGATCCGGTCCCTACCGATATCCTGCAGAGCATTTCTCCCACAATCAAAGCTGCAGTGACCCATCTTATCATCTCCTTTCTGGAATCCCTTTCCCTCTGTCTTCCAGCAAGCTCGGGTCACCCCACTGCTGAAGTAACCCAGACTCGACCCAGTCCAGGTTGAAAACTGCCGGCCGATCTCACTGGTGCCATTCTTATCAAAACTGCTAGAGCGTGCTGTCTTCAGCCAAGTCTCACAGTTCCTCCACGATGAAAACCTGTTAGAGCCATATCAGTCTGGCTTTAGGCAGAATTCCACTGGAACTGGTTTCCTGTCTGTTACGGGTTCCCCAAAACTTGTCAGATCCACTGGTTAGTCCTCAGTCCTGCTGGACCAGATCCACTGGTCAGTACTCAGTCCTGATACTGCTGGACCAGATCCACTGGCCAATCCTTAGTCCTGCTGGACCAGATCCACTGGTTAGTCCTCAGTCCTGCTGGACCAGATCCACTGGTCAGTACTCAGTCCTGATACTGCTGGACCAGATCCACTGGCCAATCCTTAGTCCTGCTGGACCAGATCCACTGGTCAGTACTCAGTCCTGCTGAACCAGATCCACTGGTCAATCCTCAGTCCTGGTCCTGCTGGACCTGTCTGCTGCTTCTGACACAGTCAACCATCAGATTCTCCTCTCCACTCTCGGAGCTTGGCATCTCTGGATCTGTCCTTTTGTGGTTCACATCCTGCCTCACAGGAATATCCTTCAGAGAATCCTGGTGAGGAGAAGTGTCCAGATCACATGAAAACAGGGGAGCCTCAGGGATCGGTGCTCGGCCCTCTTCTCTTTTCAATATACACCTCTTCACTCGGTGCAGTTAGAAACTATCACGGCTTCTCCTAACACTGACAGCAGAGGACACTCAACTTTTCCTCTCCTTCCCACCAGACGACACAAAGTTTCACTGAGAATATCAGCTTGTCTTGCTGATATCTCTGCATGGATGAATGATCGCCACCTTCTGCTCAATCTGTCCAAGACAGAACTCATTGTCTGTTTAGCCAGTCCTACATCTGCTGCACGGACTCTTGGTGTCATGTTGAATGACCAATTGACCTTTAAGGTCCATACTTGCAGATTTGCTCTGTACAACATCAAGAGAATCAGACCATATTTTGGTTCAAGCTCTAGTCATTTTACACATTGATTACTGCGAATCCCTCCTTGCAGGTCTGCCTGCATGCTCTGTTAAACCTTTGCAAATGATCCAGATCCTCAGCACAGCTGGTCTTCAACCAACTCTTAATGGGCTCATGTCACTCTGCTGCTAATTGCACTGTACTGGCTTCCAGTCGCAGCAAGTATCAGATTCAATGCTTTGCTTCTCGCTTACAAAACAGTAACTCAAACGGCTCCTGTCTACCTTCACTCCTTCATCCAGAGCTACACTTACAGTTACGCTCTACCAGTGAAAGACGTCACGTTTTACCATGACTACATGGGACTAAATCACTAGCCAGACTTTGTTCCTCTGAAGGATCTCCCAAACTCTGTCTGCTCGGCAGAGTCAGTGTCTACTTTTAAAAACAATCTGAAGACATGCTCTTCAAGGAGCACTTCCACACTTGGTTTAGCTATATTTGTTGGAAAACTTAGCCCAGTTCTTTGCAAACATTATGGTATTCATTCTTTGTATTTTAACTTTGGTAATTTTGTGAGATGGGAAGAAAAAAAAAAGAAGCCTGTAGCACTATATGGCAAGACTGGCATCCAACTGGACTCCAGCAGTCCACTGGTACCTTCCTACGATGTCCTCTACTGTTTGATTTCATACTTGTGTTGTTCTCACTCTCATATGTAAGTTGCTTTTAATAAAAGCGACTGTAAAATAGAATAGAATAGAATAGAATAGAATAGAATAGAATAGAATAGAATAGATTAGAATAGAATAGAATAGAATAGAATAGAATAGAATAGGAGACTCTTGGTAAGTAATGTTACAAAGAATGTGTGGTTTATTCCTCTCTGTTGGCAGCGGCTGCTGCATAGCTTCTTCCACGTCCAGAAGAACCCACTGGAAGCTCGGTCCTCATGCAGCATCCAGCATCCGGCTGCATTCAGAGCTGGAGGTAATCACCTCTGTTGCAGGACCAGACTGAAACGACAACATCATCTGCTTTACTGTCACATATTCATGTCTGTTCATAAAGAGTAGGGTTAGAAACATGGAAAAGTATTGGAACATATTGTAGACTAGAGCTTTTAGATAAATGACTTGAAATTACATTCTAATTTTATGTCTATTTTGTTTTGGGTAGGCATGTTTGACTTTTTTTTAATACTGATTAGAATAGAAAATAAATTAAATGTATTTTTTTTTAGACATTATTACAGCCTGAGTTGACAATATTAATGTATGTGTCTATATTTTGATTCAGTCATGTACTAAAATCCATTTAAATAAAAAAGAAAAAAGTTGCTTTCTGGGCCAAATATTGTTTTGCAATTAAAATGTGATTAATTGGGATGAATTATTTACAAAGTCTGTAATTAATTAGATTATCCTAATACAGTCCTACCCCTCAAAAATTGACATTTATTTTAGGTAAAGTGGTTAAGGATAAAGTTCTGATTCATTATTAACCTTGTATGCAAAATAAAACACCCAATGTTTAAGCTTTAAAAAGAGAACATGTTGCAGACTGTCTGTTCATCAAGATGCAGGTCACTTGTAATCAATAAAAAGACCTTAAAACCTTTGTCAGGAATTGTACAATGTGGTATTGTGAAGGCTTTAGGTTACATGACTATTGTTTTCGCATTTTGCGTGGGTGCTGTCAAGTCTTTAAAATTAATACTACCCTGTAAAAGTAAAAAAAAAAACAACAAAAACTTAAAAATATATGATCTTAAAATTGAGAAAAATTGAGCTGAGGCTCGCTGTCTGACAGAAACCCTCAAACAATACGTCAAACTGACACACTGTGCAATTTCAGTTCACATGTTGAAATCCAGCACAGTGAAGAAGTTAAAGCAAGACGCAATGAGTGCACACTCCCACGTCAGGGACCTGATTTTTGTCTGAGATAAGTGACTTTGCCTGAACCTTGTGTACCCACCTGGCCTGCTGAGGAAGTAGGCAGGTCTGAAGGCTTCTCTCATCTGTATGAGTTATGCTAGGGACAGAAGAACCTGTCCTTCGTCGCTTAGGAGACAAAGACAATGATGCAACTAGAAAAATGCTCTTCTTGCAGAAGAGCAAATGTTGATGCCCTTTTATGCTAAATGATTGATATGCAATTGAATAATTCAATTGAATTGAATTGGAGGAGCAGCACAACTTTGCAACTTAAATTATTATGGAAATGCATCAGGGTTTGAACTTACAAACATCTGAGCAAAATGCCTGTTTCCTTAACCCCTACACCGGCATAGCTCCCTTCTGTGCTAAGTCAGAATCATCTGAATTTTTTATCATTGGAATGGGAATTTTTTTTTCTTTTTTTTACACTTCCTATAGTGTGGAATCAGTAAAAGAGCTTAAGATTTAAATGTGTAAAGTAGCACACAAGATCTATTAGATATAGATCAGCATGAGGAGAAGAAGTACAACCATTTAATATGATCTATGAAAATCCAGCACCTGGACTTGAACTCAACTTTCTGAATGAAAGGCAATTCATTTTACAACTAACCAACCACAGTTCTTTGCTACACTCTGGCAGGAGCGCTAATATTTATTGCCATTGGTATGGAGTTGCCTTTGCCACCAGTGTGTAATCAGCAGAATTGCAAAAAGATGTGAAAAGTTGAACTGCTGTCAAGAAGCCAAAGATTATTTTAAATAGTTTGTAAATAAAAACTAAAATTCTGAAGTCAGTAGTTAAATTAAATCAATCATTGCAGAAAATCATTGCAGAAAACCATTTAGAACTGCTTGTATAATGAGTTTAAGACTATTGTTCAACATGAGCAATGTTGTTTCACTTGAAGCACTTCAACAACAAAACTGTAATATTTTACTGTCATTTCTGCAGTTTTTTTGTTTTTTTAACCTTGAACTAACCCTTCATATTAATTGCATAACTTTTGAGGGCAGACATTGCACAGGATATATCTTATTTGTGCAGGCAGTCCACACTTTAATTGCACAGTTTGCAGATAAAACCATAGTCAAAGTCAAGGTCAAAGCTCTTTGATCAGATCAGTGCACAGTACTATGTGTGCATAACTGACATACATTTACAGTGTCCAATGTTTAAGACTGGATTTGAACCATTGCCTTGTATACCAATGCGTACCGGTGTTTAAATGTTTCAAAGACTGAAAGTCTTAGCACACATCTCCGGAATGGAATGAAAAGTTTGATACTTGAATGGTTAAAGTCACGAAAGGTATAGGAGTAGCTTTTCAAACATTTTGCAGGAAAGACCGCTTTGTTCCATTTTAAACATTTTAACTACAAAAACATATTTACCTGTTATTTCCCCACAACTTTTTGTTTTAAAAACTTGAATTATCACTTTGTGTTACTTGTACAACTTTTCAAGATAAACTTTGCACATACATTACCTTTGTTTGTGCAGACAGTCCACACTTTAACTGCACGGTATTCAGTGAAAGCTGCACTTCAATGGAATAGTACAGAGCACTCTGTTTACAACGACTGGCACACCATCATGATACGCAATATTTGATGATGGATTTGATCCCTCTCCTTGTATATCATGTGTGCCTGTGTGCCGGTGCAGAAAATGGACCAATGGCAGCGATACATTTTCTGTTTTGTCCAATCACAGGAATGGATTTAAAAAATTGACAAAAACTTGATCACCTTAAAAAGTTTAAATATTACAAAGACCACAAGTTATAGCCCATATCTCCTGAATGAGTTGAAGAGTTTGAAGTTTGAATGGTTGAAGTGAGGCAAAAGGTGAATAAGGAATAGCATTTCAAACATTTTGAAGGAACTTTGTTTCATTTGAAGCATTGCAACAACAAAAATTTAATGTTTACCTGTTACTTCTACATAGTTCATGTATTAATTGTACAATAACTGAGGAGAGACATCACACAGACATTTACTCTTTGTGCAGATAGCGCACACAGTAACTGCACAACTTGCAACTGAACAAAAGCACTCAGATATCACAGTATACAGCACTCTGTATACACCAGCCGGTATGCCATTATGGTGCACAACAATTGATGCTGGAGTTGAACCCATGCCATGTACCCATGCCAATGCCTACCTGTGTACCGGTGCAGAAAATGGATCACTCACTGAGCTAGTCCAATCAAAGTGAAACAAAAGGTGTGGGAGGAGTAGCATTTCAAACATTGTGCTGGAAAGACAGTGGGGATGGGAAATCGATCAGTCAGACACTGGAAACCGGTGCAGAGCTCTGAAACCCTGTTGAAGCAGTTTTTAGCTCATTATGCAAAAACCGACCAATCACTGTGCTGAATTTTTTGCACAGTCCAATCCGCCTTTGGTTGGAAGGACTTTCACCCAATCACAAGGCTGAATGAATTTTTTTTTACAAAATGCTAAATATCTCAAAAACTACAAAGATTTGAAACAACAAAAGTTGTAGCACACATCTCTCAAAGGAGCTGCAGGGTTTGAGATGTGAATGATTGAAGTGACCTGAACAGCGCAGGAGGAGTAGCATGTGGCAGAATATAAATAAAAATGGCCGAACAGGATCTCAATAATGGGAATGCCCAATGGGCATTCCCATTAATGAGTACAGGATATGATGACATATTCCTTATCACAACAGCCTCTTGCAGAACTTCTGGTTCATTTCTGCTATCCAATTTGAGCGGGAACCAAACACAAGTCACAACCCTTTTCTGTTTCTCGGCCAAACACTGAAATAAATTGCCTGCTTTCTTTTTCCACTATACTTTTGCTCTCACGTATGTGAGAGAAAGAACATATGAATGTGAGAGGCAGAAGACCTGCATGAAATTGTGAGAGTGAATTATGGCCTATACGGCCCCTGATACGCATTCACACAGGCACTGTTTGGTCTATTTTAAACAAGGTGAACTTAAACCTATAGGTTGGTGGGTGTTTAGTTTTCGTAAGTCCAGACCAGTGGCAGTCAGCAGGTAGTTTCTCTGGAAAGGAACATCATGGTATATTTGTTGGTTTTAGACTATTAGATACAAGCCTTTAAGGAACTTGGGTTCAATCAATTTCCAGAGATGAGTCTCAGTCCCAACATAAATAATAATATATAAAAAAAATCAAAGCTTTAAGGCAGCAGGTCACAAGCCAGTAGGTAACATTCTATAGAGTTTGTCCATTTAATTTAATAAAATGTGTGCATTGCTGCAGGCTCCGATTTGACTCAGTTTAAAGTTTTCCATCCAAATATTTAGGATTCAGTGAGCTGGAACTGACAGCATAATTCTGTACAGATGTTTGTTTACATTCACGTTAGCATCACAGCTACAGCTCAATGCAATATTGACTGCATTCCACTTTTTTTTCTCAGTATTAAACACCAGCATAAAGCAGTATTTGCTTAGAGACAGACTGAGCAGGTTTGACTGTGGAGGGCGTCTCAGAGGCCTGTACAGCAGGACATAAAACAGGAAATCCATCCAGGATGTTTCACCTTCTGCAGGAGAACCAGCAGCTTTGTAGCACAAAGTAACAACAACTCCTCAGCGGGTATTAGGCTTTAGAGCTTTAGCTCAGGCTTCCCTGGAAGTCTGCTGAAGTGTCCTTGGGAAAGACCAAGCAGCAATCTCCAGTGGTTAAAAGTGAAGCCTGTGTAAAAGTGCCAAAAATTGCAGTTCCCTCTTCATCCACTAGGGGCTGCAAAACAGAGCAAATCCCCATAGACTCCCATGTTAAAAAGACCAACTTCACAGCAGAAATAAACATGTTTACAGTCTGGTTCCTGGTTCAAAAATCCACTTTAGGTTTAACAGGTCAGGTTTACCTTCATGACAACTGTGGGGGGAGTAAATTTTTTTTTTTTTAAACTCCTCCGTTTAGAGACAATTTCATCTCAAAATTCGGCATATTTAAGAGCATGTCCTCTTGATTGACAGAATGTAGAACAACCGCAGTTCTTAGCCAGTTAATAGCATGACTTAGCTTTAGCTCACTTACCTCCATTAGCTGGTTAGCTCCTGTTAGCTCGGTTAGCTCTTAGCTACAGGCAGGTCTGAGTTAGCTAGATGTCAACCATCCACCCCCACCTGCACAGACCCCCTCTCAGGTCCACCTCTTTGACCCATTTTTGTATTTTCCGGGAGAGACGACGTGAGTGACGCTGCCAAGATGGCGATGGTAGGAACCGCCCAATGAGCTTCAATTCAGCTCTTCAAAACCTATGGGTGACGTCACGGAGGCTTCACACATCTTTTATTTACAGTCTATGGGCAAGACACTGAACCTCAAGTTGACCCCAGATGTGCCTATTGGCGTGTGAATGTGCCGTGTTGTGCAAAGCACTTTGAGTGGTCATTACTACTGGAAAAGTACAAGTGCATTTAACATTTTATAATTATTTGACTGGTTGGACGTCTGGCAACGTGACAAGAGTCAAATAATGAAGGTTAAATGATCCAGCTGATGGATAGTTTCTCTGTTCCAACATGGCTGGCTGGGTGTGAGATCGGCCTAGGCTAATGTGGTTTTACATGTTTGTAGTGATGGAAATGAATAATTCAGATAAAAATAGTGATGATTTCTCTATTTGTACCAGGATCCTTCATGCTAATGCAGGATTACTTCTCCTTCCAGTGTTATTTTTAGTTGCTCTTCAGTCTTGGTTGGTCCCTTATTTTGCCCAAAAAGGATTAATCTGTTATTTCCTACAATCTGTTTAGATAAGACATGCTGTGTTTATACACTATCAGACTTTTTTCATG